>NW_024599513.1:0-19551 GCF_004379255.2 Salvia splendens
TTTACTTCACTCTTGTTCACAAAACACATCACTCTTATTCTGATTTTACTTCACTCTTGTTCACAAAACACATCACTCTTATTCTGATTTTACTTCACTCTTGTTCACAAAACACATCACTCTTATTCTGATTTACTTCACTCTTGTTCACAAAACACATCACTCTTACTCTGATTTTACTTCACTCTTGTTCACAATACATCATTTTAACTTCACTCTTGTTCACAAAACACATCACTCTTATTCTGATTTTACTTCACTCTTGTTACAAAACACATCACTCTTTTCTGATTTTACTTCACTCTTGTTACAAAACACATCACTCTTATTATGATTTTACTTCACTGTTGTTTACAAAACACATCACTCTTAGCATGATTTTACTCACTCTTGTTCACAAAACACATCACTTTATTCTGATTTTACTTCACTCTTGTTCACAAAACACATCACTCTTATTCTGATTTTACTTCACTCTTGTTCACAAAACACATCTTATTCTGATTTTACTTCACTCTTGTTCACAAAACACATCACTCTTATTCTGATTTTACTTCACTCTTGTTTACAAAACACATCACTCTTATTATGATTTTAATTCACTGTTGTTTACAAAACACATCACTCTTAGCATGATTTTGCTTCACTGTTGTTTACAAAACACATCACTATTATTATGATTTTACATCACTCTTGTTCACAAAACACATCACTCTTATTCTGATTTTACTTCACTCTTGTTCACAAAACACATCTTATTCTTATTTTACTTCACTCTTGTTCACAAAACACATCACTCTTACTCTGATTTTACTTCACTCTTGTTACAAAACACATCACTCTTATTATGATTTTACTTCACTGTTGTTTACAAAACACATCACTCTTAGCATGATTTTGCTTCACTGTTGTTTACAAAACACATCACTATTATTCTGATTTTACATCACTCTTGTTCACAAAACACATCACTCTTATTCTGATTTTACTTCACTCTTGTTCACAAAACACATCTTATTCTGATTTTACTTCACTCTTGTTCACAAAACACATCACTCTTATTCTGATTTTACTTCACTCTTGTTTACAAAACACATCACTCTTATTCTGATTTTACTTCACTCTTGTTTACAAAACACATCACTCTTATTATGATTTTACTTCACTGTTGTTTACAAAACACATCACTCTTAGCATGATTTTACTTCACTGTTGTTTACAAAACACATCACTATTATTCTGATTTACATCACTCTTGTTCACAAAAACACATCACTCTTATTTGATTTTACTTCACTCTTGTTCACAAAACACATCACTCTTATTCTGATTTTACTTCACTCTTGTTCACAAAACACATCACTCTTATTCTGATTTTACTTCACTCTTGTTCACAAAACACATCACTCTTATTCTGATTTTACTTCACTCTTGTTTACAAAACACATCACTCTTATTTTGATTTTACTTCACTCTTGTTCACAAAACACATCACTCTTATTCTGATTTTACTTCACTTTGTTCACAAAACACATCACTCTTATTCTGATTTTACTTCACTCTTGTTCACAAAACACATCACTCTTATTCTGATTTTACTTCACTCTTGTTCACAAAACACATCTTATTCTGATTTTACTTCACTCTTGTTCACAAAACACATCACTCTTACTCTGATTTTACTTCACTCTTGTTCACAAAACACATCACTCTTATTCTGATTTTACTTCACTCTTGTTCACAAAACACATCACTCTTATTCTGATTTTACTTCACTCTTGTTCACAAAAACATCACTCTTATTCTGATTTTACTTCACTCTTGTTCACATACACATTTTACTTCACTCTTGTTTCACAAACACATCACTCTTATTCTGATTTTACTTCACTCTTGTTTACAAAACACATCACTCTTATTCTGATTTTACTTCACTCTTGTTTACAAAACACATCACTCTTATTCTGATTTTACTTCACTCTTGTTTACAAAACACATCACTCTTATTATGATTTTACTTCACTCTTGTTTACAAAACACATCACTCTTAGCATGATTTTACTTCACTCTTGTTTACAAAACACATCACTCTTATTCTGATTTTACTTCACTCTTGTTCACAAAACACATCACTCTTATTCTGATTTTACTTCACTCTTGTTCACAAAACACATCACTCTTATTCTGATTTTACTTCACTCTTGTTCACAAAACACATCACTCTTATTCTGATTTTACTTCACTCTTGTTCACAAAACACATCACTCTTATTCTGATTTTACTTCACTCTTGTTTACAAAACACATCACTCTTATTCTGATTTTACTTCACTCTTGTTCACAAAAACATCACTCTTATTCTGATTTTACTTCACTCTTGTTCACAAAACACATCACTCTTATTCTGATTTTACTTCACTCTTGTTACAAAACACATCACTCTTATTCTGATTTTACTTCACTCTTGTTCACAAAACACACATTTTACTTCACTCTTGTTCACAAAACACATCACTCTTATTCTGATTTTACTTCACTCTTGTTCACAAAACACATCACTCTTATTCTGATTTTACTTCACTCTTGTTTACAAAACACATCACTCTTATTATGATTTTACTTCACTCTTGTTTACAAAACACATCACTCTTATTCATGATTTTACTTCACTCTTGTTTACAAAACACATCACTCTTATTCTGATTTTACTTCACTCTTGTTCACAAAACACATCACTCTTATTCTGATTTTACTTCACTCTTGTTCACAAAACACATCACTCTTATTCTGATTTTACTTCACTCTTGTTTACAAACACATCACTCTTATTCTGATTTTACTTCACTCTTGTTCACAAAACACATCACTCTTAGCTGATTTTACTTCACTCTTGTTTACAAAACACATCACTCTTATTCTGATTTTACTTCACTCTTGTTCACAAACACATCACTCTTATTCTGATTTTACTTCACTCTTGTTCACAAAACACATCACTCTTATTCTGATTTTACTTCACTCTTGTTTACAAAACACATCACTCTTATTCTGATTTTACTTCACTCTTGTTTACAAAACACATCACTCTTATTTTGATTTTACTTCACTATTGTTTACAAAACACATCACTCTTATAATGATTTTAATTCACTTTTGTTCACAAAACACATCACTCTTATTCTGATTTTACTTCACTCATGTTCACAAAAAACATCACTCTTATTCTGATTTTACTTCACTCTTGTTCACAAATTACATCTTATTCTGATTTTACTTCACTCTTGTTCACAAAACACATCACTCTTATTCTGATTTTACTTCACTCTTGTTTACAAAACACATCACTCTTATTCTGATTTTACTTCACTCTTGTTTACAAAACACATCACTCTTATTATGATTTTAATTCACTGTTGTTTACAAAACACATCACTCTTAGCATGATTTTGCTTCACTGTTGTTTACAAAACACATCACTATTATTCTGATTTTACTTCACTCTTGTTCACAAAACACATCACTCTTATTCTGATTTTACTTCACTCTTGTTCACAAAACACATCACTCTTATTCTGATTTTACTTCACTCTTGTTCACAAAACACATCACTCTTATTCTGATTTTACTTCACTCTTGTTCACAAAACACATCACTCTTATTCTGATTTTACTTCACTCTTGTTTACAAAACACATCACTCTTATTTGATTTTACTTCACTCTTGTTTACAAAACACATCACTCTTATTCTGATTTTACTTCGCTCTTGTTTACAAAACACATCACTCTTATTTTGATTTTACTTCACTCTTGTTTACAAAACACATCAATCTTATTATGATTTTACTTCACCGTTGATTACAAAACACATCACTCTTATTCTGATTTGACTTCAATCTTGTTCACAAAACACATCACTCTTATTCTGAATTTACTTCACTCTTGTTCACAAAACACATCACTCTTATTCTGATTTTACTTCACTCTTGTTCACAAAACACATCACTCTTATTCTGATTTTACTTCACTCTTGTTCACAAAACATATCACTCTTATTCTGATTTTACTTCACTCTTGTTTACAAAACACATCACTCTTATTTTGATTTTACTTCACTCTTGTTTACAAAACACATCACTCTTATTATGATTTTACTTCACTGTTGATTACAAAACACATCACTCTTAGCATGATTTTACTTCACTGTTGTTTACAAAACACATCACTATTATTCTGATTTTGCATCACTCTTGTTCACAAAACACATCACTCTTATTCTGATTTTACTTCACTCTTGTTCACAAAACACATCACTCTTATTCTGATTTTACTTCACTCTTGTTCACAAAACACATCACTCTTATTCTGATTTTACTTCACTCTTGTTCACAAAACACATCACTCTTATTTTGATTTTACTTCACTCTTGTTTACAAAACACATCACTCTTATTCTGATTTTACTTCACTGTTGTTTACAAAACACATCACTCTTATTCTGATTTTACTTCACTCTTGTTCACAAAACACATCACTCTTATTCTGATTTTACTTCACTCTTGTTCACAAAACAAATCACTCTTATTCTGATTTTACTTCACTCTTGTTCACAAAACACATCACTCTTATTCTGATTTTACTTCACTCATGTTATCAAAAAACATCACTCTTACTATGATTTTACTTCACTCTTGTTTACAAAACACATCACTCTTATTCTGATTTTACTTCACTCTTGTTTACAAAACACATCACTCTTATTCATGATTTTACTTCACTCTTGTTTACAAAACACATCACTCTTATTCTGATTTTACTTCACTCTTGTTCACAAAACACATCACTCTTATTCTGATTTTACTTCACTCTTGTTCACAAAACACATCACTCTTATTCTGATTTTACTTCACTCTTGTTCACAAAACACATCACTCTTATTCTGATTTTACTTCACTCTTGTTCACAAAACACATCACTCTTATTTTGATTTTACTTCACTCTTGTTTACAAAACACATCACTCTTATTATGATTTTACTTCACCGTTGTTACAAAACACATCACTCTTACCATGATTTTACTTCACTGTTGTTTACAAAACACATCACTCTTATTCTGATTTTACTTCACTCTTGTTCAAAAACACATCACTCTTATTCTGATTTTACTTCACTCTTGTTCACAAAACACATCACTCTTATTCTGATTTTACTTCACTCTTGTTCACAAAACACATCACTCTTATTCTGATTTTACTTCACTCTTGTTCACAAAACACATCACTCTTATTCTGATTTTACTTCACTCTTGTTCACAAAACACATCACTCTTATTCTGATTTTACTTCACTCTTGTTTACAAAACACATCACTCTTATTTGATTTTACTTCACTCTTGTTTACAAAACACATCACTCTTATTATGATTTTACTTCACTGTTGATTACAAAACACATCACTCTTAGCATGATTTTACTTCACTGTTGTTTACAAAACACATCACTCTTATTCTGATTTTACTTCACTCTTGTTCACAAAACACATCACTCTTATTCTGATTTTACTTCACTCTTGTTCACAAAACACATCACTCTTATTCTGATTTTACTTCACTCTTGTTTACAAAACACATCACTCTTATTCTGATTTTACTTCACTCTTGTTCACAAAACACATCACTCTTATTTTGATTTTACTTCACTCTTGTTTACAAAACACATCACTCTTATTATGATTTTACTTCACCGTTGATTACAAAACACATCACTCTTACATGATTTTACTTCACTCTTGTTTACAAAACACATCACTCTTATTCTGATTTTACTTCACTCTTGTTCACAAAACACATCACTCTTATTCTGATTTTACTTCACTCTTGTTCACAAAACACATCACTCTTATTCTGATTTACTTCACTCTTGTTCACAAAACACATCACTCTTATTCTGATTTTACTTCACTCTTGTTCACAAAACACATCACTCTTATTCTGATTTTACTTCACTCTTGTTCACAAAACACATCACTCTTATTCTGATTTTACTTCACTCTTGTTTACAAAACACATCACTCTTATTTTGATTTTACTTCACTCTTGTTTACAAAACACATCACTCTTATTATGATTTTACTTCACTCTTGATTACAAAACACATCACTCTTAGCATGATTTTACTTCACTGTTGTTTACAAAACACATCACTCTTATTCTGATTTTACTTCACTCTTGTTCACAAAACACATCACTCTTATTCTGATTTTACTTCACTCTTGTTCACAAAACACATCACTCTTATTCTGATTTTACTTCACTCTTGTTCACAAAACACATCACTCTTATTCTGATTTTACTTCACTCTTGTTCACAAAACACATCACTCTTATTCTGATTTTACTTCACTCTTGTTTACAAAACACATCACTCTTATTTTGATTTTACTTCACTCTTGTTTACAAAACACATCACTCTTATTATGATTTTACTTCACGTTGTTACAAAACACATCACTCTTACATGATTTTACTTCACTCTTGTTTACAAAACACATCACTCTTATTCTGATTTTACTTCACTCTTGTTCAAAAACACATCACTCTTATTCTGATTTTACTTCACTCTTGTTCACAAAACACATCACTCTTATTCTGATTTACTTCACTCTTGTTCACAAAACACATCACTCTTATTCTGATTTTACTTCACTATTGTTCACAAAACACATCACTCTTATTCTGATTTTACTTCACTCTTGTTCACAAAACACATCACTCTTATTCTGATTTTACTTCACTCTTGTTTACAAAACACATCACTCTTATTTTGATTTTACTTCACTCTTGTTTACAAAACACATCACTCTTATTATGATTTTACTTCACTGTTGATTACAAAACACATCACTCTTAGCATGATTTTACTTCACTGTTGTTTACAAAACACATCACTATTATTCTGATTTTACATCACTCTTGTTCACAAAACACATCACTCTTATTCTGATTTTATTTCACTCTTGTTCACAAAACACATCACTCTTATTCTGATTTTACTTCACTCTTGTTCACAAAACACATCACTCTTATTCTGATTTTACTTCACTCTTGTTCACAAAACACATCACTCTTATTTTGATTTTACTTCACTCTTGTTTACAAAACACATCACTCTTATTATGATTTTACTTCACCGTTGATTACAAAACACATCACTCTTACCATGATTTTACTTCACTGTTGTTTACAAAACACGTCACTATTATTCTGATTTTACATCACTCTTGTTCAAGAAACACATCACTCTTATTCTTATTTGACTTCAATCTTGTTCACAAAACACATCACTCTTATTCTGAATTTACTTCACTCTTGTTCACAAAACACATCACTCTTATTCTGATTTTACTTCACTCTTGTTCACAAAACACATCACTCTTATTCTGATTTTACTTCACTCTTGTTCACAAAACATATCACTCTTATTCTGATTTTACTTCACTCTTGTTTACAAAACACATCACTCTTATTTTGATTTTACTTCACTCTTGTTTACAAAACACATCACTCTTATTATGATTTTACTTCACTGTTGATTACAAAACACATCACTCTTAGCATGATTTTACTTCACTGTTGTTTACAAAACACGTCACTATTATTCTGATTTTACATCACTCTTGTTCACAAAACACATCACTCTTATTCTGATTTTACTTCACTCTTGTTCACAAAACACATCACTCTTATTCTGATTTTACTTCACTCTTGTTCACAAAACACATCACTCTTATTCTGATTTTACTTCACTCTTGTTCACAAAACACATCACTCTTATTTTGATTTTACTTCACTCTTGTTTACAAAACACATCACTCTTATTATGATTTTACTTCACCGTTGATTACAAAACACATCACTCTTACCATGATTTTACTTCACTGTTGTTTACAAAACACGTCACTATTATTCTGATTTTACTTCACTCTTGTTCACAAAACACATCACTCTTATTCTGATTTGACTTCAATCTTGTTCACAAAACACATCACTCTTATTCTGATTTACTTCACTCTTGTTCACAAAACACATCACTCTTATTCTGATTTTACTTCACTCTTGTTCACAAAACACATCACTCTTATTCTGATTTTACTTCACTCTTGTTCACAAAACACATCACTCTTATTCTGATTTTACTTCACTCTTGTTTACAAAACACATCACTCTTATTTTGATTTTACTTCACTCTTGTTTACAAAACACATCACTCTTATTATGATTTTACTTCACTCTTGATTACAAAACACATCACTCTTAGCATGATTTTACTTCACTGTTGTTTACAAAACACATCACTATTATTCTGATTTTACTTCACTCTTGTTCACAAAACACATCACTCTTATTCTGATTTTACTTCACTCTTGTTCACAAAACACATCACTCTTATTCTGATTTTACTTCACTCTTGTTCACAAAACACATCACTCTTATTCTGATTTTACTTCACTCTTGTTCACAAAACACATCACTCTTATTTGATTTTACTTCACTCTTGTTTACAAAACACATCACTCTTATTTTGATTTTACTTCACTCTTGTTTACAAAACACATCACTCTTATTATGATTTTACTTCACCGTTGATTACAAAACACATCACTCTTATTATGATTTTACTTCACTGTTGTTTACAAAACACATCACTCTTATTCTGATTTTACTCACTCTTGTTCACAAAACACATCACTCTTATTCTGATTTTACTTCACTCTTGTTCACAAAACACATCACTCTTATTCTGATTTTACTTCACTCTTGTTCACAAAACACATCACTCTTATTCTGATTTTACTTCACTCTTGTTCACAAAACACATCACTCTTATTCTGATTTTACTTCACTCTTGTTCACAAAACACATCACTCTTATTCTGATTTTACTTCACTCTTGTTTACAAAACACATCACTCTTATTTGATTTTACTTCACTCTTGTTTACAAAACACATCACTCTTATTATGATTTTACTTCACCGTTGATTACAAAACACATCACTCTTACCATGATTTTACTTCACTGTTGTTTACAAAACACGTCACTATTATTCTGATTTTACATCACTCTTGTTCACAAAACACATCACTCTTATTCTGATTTTACTTCAATCTTGTTCACAAAACACATCACTCTTATTCTGATTTTACTTCACTCTTGTTCACAAAACACATCACTCTTATTCTGATTTTACTTCACTCTTGTTCACAAAACACATCACTCTTATTCTGATTTTACTTCACTCTTGTTCACAAAACACATCACTCTTATTCTGATTTTACTTCACTCTTGTTTACAAAACACATCACTCTTATTTTGATTTTACTTCACTCTTGTTTACAAAACACATCACTCTTATTATGATTTTACTTCACTGTTGTTACAAAACACATCACTCTTAGCATGATTTTACTTCACTGTTGTTTACAAAACACATCACTATTATTCTGATTTTACTTCACTCTTGTTCACAAAACACATCACTCTTATTCTGATTTTACTTCACTCTTGTTCACAAAACACATCACTCTTATTCTGATTTTACTTCACTCTTGTTCACAAAACACATCACTCTTATTCTGATTTTACTTCACTCTTGTTCACAAAACACATCACTCTTATTCTGATTTTACTTCACTCTTGTTTACAAAACACATCACTCTTATTTTGATTTTACTTCACTCTTGTTTACAAAACACATCACTCTTATTATGATTTTACTTCACTGTTGATTACAAAACACATCACTCTTACATGATTTTACTTCACTGTTGTTTACAAAACACATCACTATTATTCTGATTTTACATCACTCTTGTTCAAAAACACATCACTCTTATTCTGATTTTACTTCACTCTTGTTCACAAAACACATCACTCTTATTCTGATTTTACTTCACTCTTGTTTACAAAACACATCACTCTTATTCTGATTTTACTTCACTCTTGTTTACAAAACACATCACTCTTATTCTGATTTTACTTCACTCTTGTTTACAAAACACATCACTCTTAGCATGATTTTACTTCACTGTTGTTTACAAAACACATCACTCTTATTATGATTTTACTTCACTCTTGTTTACAAAACACATCACTATTATTCTGATTTTACTTCACTCTTGTTTACAAAACACATCACTCTTATTCTGATTTTACTTCACTCTTGTTTACAAAACACATCACTCTTATTCTGATTTTACTTCACTCTTGTTTACAAAACACATCACTCTTATTCTGATTTTACTTCACTCTTGTTTACAAAACACATCACTCTTATTCTGATTTTACTTCACTCTTGTTTACAAAACACATCACTCTTATTCTGATTTTAGTTCACTCTTGTTTATAAAACACATCACTCTTATTCTGATTTTACTTCATTCTTGTTTACAAAACACATCACTCTTAGCATGATTTTACTTCACTCTTGTTTACAAAACACACCACTCTTATTCTGATTTTACTTCACTCTTGTTTACAAAACACATCACTCTTATTCTGATTTTATTTCACTCTTGTTTACAAAACACATCACTCTTATTCTGATTTTACTTCACTCTTGTTTACAAAACACATCACTCTTATTCTGATTTTACTTCACTCTTGTTTACAAAACACATCACTCTTATCTTGATTTTACTTCACTCTTGTTTACAAAACACATCACTCTTATTTTGATTTTACTTCACTCTTGTTTACAAAACACATCACTCTTATTCTGATTTTACTTCACTCTTGTTTACAAAACACATCACTCTTAGCATGATTTTACTTCACTCTTGTTTACAAAACACATCACTCTTATTCTGATTTTACTTCACTCTTGTTCAAAACACATCACTCTTATTCTGATTTTACTTCACTCTTGTTCACAAAACACATCACTCTTATTCTGATTTTACTTCACTCTTGTTCACAAAACACATCACTCTTATTCTGATTTTACTTCACTCTTGTTCACAAAACATCACTCTTATTCTGATTTTACTTCACTCTTGTTCACAAACACATCACTCTTATTCTGATTTTACTTCACTCTTGTTTACAAAACACATCACTCTTATTATGATTTTACTTCACCTTGTTTACAAAACACATCACTCTTATTCTGATTTTACTTCACTCTTGTTTACAAAACACATCACTCTTATTCTGATTTTACTTCACTCTTGTTCACAAAACACATCACTCTTATTCTGATTTTACTTCACTCTTGTTCACAAAACACATCACTCTTATTCTGATTTACTTCACTCTTGTTCACAAAACACATCACTCTTATTCTGATTTTACTTCACTCTTGTTCACAAAACACATCACTCTTATTCTGATTTTACTTCACTCTTGTTCACAAAACACATCACTCTTATTCTGATTTTACTTCACTCTTGTTTACAAAACACATCACTCTTATTTGATTTTACTTCACTCTTGTTTACAAAACACATCACTCTTATTATGATTTTACTTCACTGTTGTTACAAAACACATCACTCTTACATGATTTTACTTCACTGTTGTTTACAAAACACATCACTATTATTCTGATTTTACTCACTCTTGTTCACAAAACACATCACTCTTATTCTGATTTTACTTCACTCTTGTTCACAAAACACATCACTCTTATTCTGATTTTACTTCACTCTTGTTCACAAAACACATCACTCTTATTCTGATTTTACTTCACTCTTGTTCACAAAACACATCACTCTTATTCTGATTTTACTTCACTCTTGTTTACAAAACACATCACTCTTATTCTGATTTTACTTCACTCTTGTTTACAAAACACATCACTCTTATTATGATTTTACTTCACTCTTGTTTACAAAACACATCACTCTTATTATGATTTTACTTCACTCTTGTTTACAAAACACATCACTCTTATTCTGATTTTACTTCACTCTTGTTCAAAAACACATCACTCTTATTCTGATTTTACTTCACTCTTGTTCACAAAACACATCACTCTTATTCTGATTTTACTTCACTCTTGTTCACAAACACATCACTCTTATTCTGATTTTACTTCACTCTTGTTTCACAAAACACATCACTCTTATTCTGATTTTACTTCACTCTTGTTCACAAAACACATCACTCTTATTCTGATTTTACTTCACTCTTGTTTACAAAACACATCACTCTTATTCTGATTTTACTTCACTCTTGTTTACAAAACACATCACTCTTATTATGATTTTACTTCACTCTTGTTACAAAACACATCACTCTTATCATGATTTTACTTCACTCTTGTTTACAAAACACATCACTCTTATTCTGATTTTACTTCACTCTTGTTCACAAAACACATCACTCTTATTCTGATTTTACTTCACTCTTGTTCACAAAACACATCACTCTTATTCTGATTTTACTTCACTCTTGTTCACAAAACACATCACTCTTATTCTTATTTTACTTCACTCTTGTTCACAAAATACATCACTCTTATTCTGATTTTACTTCACTCTTGTTCACAAAACACATCACTCTTATTCTGATTTTACTTCACTCTTGTTTACAAAACACATCACTCTTATTATGATTTTACTTCACTGTTGATTACAAAACACATCACTCTTAGCATGATATTACTTCACTGTTGTTTACAAAACACGTCACTATTATTCTGATTTTACATCACTCTTGTTCACAAAACACATCACTCTTATTCTGATTTTATTTCAATCTTGTTCACAAAACACATCACCCTTATTCTGATTTTACTTCACTCTTGTTCACAAAACACATCACTCTTATTCTGAATTTACTTCACTCTTGTTCACAAAACACATCACTCTTATTTTGATTTTACTTCAGTCTTGTTTACAAAACACATCACTCTTATTTTGATTTTACTTCACTCTTGTTTTCAAAACACATCACTCTTATTATGATTTTACTTCACCGTTGATTACAAAACACATCACTCTTACCATGATTTTACTTCACTGTTGTTTACAAAACACGTCACTATTATTCTGATTTTACATCACTCTTGTTCAAGAAACACATCACTCTTATTCTGATTTGACTTCAATCTTGTTCACAAAACACATCACTCTTATTCTGAATTTACTTCACTCTTGTTCACAAAACAATCACTCTTATTCTTATTTTACTTCACTCTTTTTCACAAAATACATCACTCTTATTCTGATTTTACTTCACTCTTGTTCACAAAACATATCACTCTTATTCTGATTTTACTTCACTCTTGTTTACAAAACACATCACTCTTATTTTGATTTTACTTCACTCTTGTTTACAAAACACATCACTCTTATTATGATTTTACTTCACTGTTGATTACAAAACACATCACTCTTACTCTGATTTTACTTCACTCTTGTTTACAAAACACATCACTATTATTCTGATTTTACTTCACTCTTGTTCACAAAACACATCACTCTTATTCTGATTTTACTTCAATCTTGTTCACAAAACACATCACTCTTATTCTGATTTTACTTCACTCTTGTTCACAAAACACATCACTCTTATTCTGATTTTACTTCACTCTTGTTCACAAAACACATCACTCTTATTCTGATTTTACTTCACTCTTGTTCACAAAACACATCACTCTTATTCTGATTTTACTTCACTCTTGTTTACAAAACACATCACTCTTATTCTGATTTTACTTCACTCTTGTTTACAAAACACATCACTCTTATTCTGATTTTACTTCACTCTTGTTACAAAACACATCACTCTTATTCATGATTTTACTTCACTGTTTACAAAACACATCACTCTTATTCTGATTTTACACTGTTGTTTACAAAACACGTCACTATTATTCTGATTTTACATCACTCTTGTTCACAAAACACATCACTCTTATTCTGATTTTACTTCACTCTTGTTCACAAACACATCACTCTTATTCTGATTTTACTTCACTCTTGTTCACAAAACACATCACTCTTATTCTGATTTACTTCACTCTTGTTCACAAAACACATCACTCTTATTTTGATTTTACTTCACTCTTGTTTACAAAACACATCACTCTTATTTGATTTTACTTCACTCTTGTTTACAAAACACATCACTCTTATTATGATTTTACTTCACTCTTGTTTACAAAACACATCACTCTTACTGATTTTACTTCACTCTTGTTTACAAAACACATCACTCTTATTCTGATTTTACTTCACTCTTTTCCAAAAACACATCACTCTTATTCTGATTTTACTTCACTCTTGTTCACAAAACACATCACTCTTATTCTGATTTTACTTCACTCTTGTTCACAAAACACATCACTCTTATTCTGATTTTACTTCACTCTTGTTCACAAAACATCACTCTTATTCTGATTTTACTTCACTCTTGTTCACAAAACACATCACTCTTATTCTGATTTTACTTCACTCTTGTTTACAAAACACATCACTCTTATTTTGATTTTACTTCACTCTTGTTTACAAAACACATCACTCTTATTATGATTTTACTTCACGTTGATTACAAAAACACATCACTCTTAGCATGATTTTACTTCACTGTTGTTACAAAACACGTCACTATTATTCTGATTTTACATCACTCTTGTTCACAAAACACATCACTCTTATTCTGATTTTACTTCACTCTTGTTCACAAAACCATCACTCTTATTCTGATTTTACTTCACTCTTGTTTACAAAACACATCACTCTTATTTTGATTTTACTTCACTCTTGTTTACAAAACACATCACTCTTATTTTGATTTTACTTCACTCTTGTTTACAAAACACATCACTCTTATTATGATTTTACTTCACGTTGATTACAAAACACATCACTCTTAGCATGATTTTACTTCACTGTTGTTTACAAAACACGTCACTATTATTCTGATTTTACATCACTCTTGTTCACAAAACACATCACTCTTATTCTGATTTTATTTCAATCTTGTTCACAAAACACATCACTCTTATTCTGATTTTACTTCACTCTTGTTCACAAAACACATCACTCTTATTCTGATTTTACTTCACTCTTGTTCACAAAACACATCACTCTTATTCTGATTTTACTTCACTCTTGTTTACAAAACACATCACTCTTATTTGATTTTACTTCACTCTTGTTTACAAAACACATCACTCTTATTCTGATTTTACTTCGCTCTTGTTTACAAAACACATCACTCTTATTTTGATTTTACTTCACTCTTGTTTACTTCACCTTGTTTACAAAACACATCACTCTTATTCTGATTTTACTTCACTCTTGTTCACAAAACACATCACTCTTATTCTGATTTTACTTCACTCTTGTTCACAAAACACATCACTCTTATTCTGATTTTACTTCACTCTTGTTCACAAAACACATCACTCTTATTCTGATTTTACTTCACTCTTGTTCACAAAACACATCACTCTTATTCTGATTTTACTTCACTCTTGTTTACAAAACACATCACTCTTATTCTGATTTTACTTCACTCTTGTTTACAAAACACATCACTCTTATTCTGATTTTACTTCACTCTTGTTTACAAACACATCACTCTTATTCTGATTTTACTTCACTCTTGTTTACAAAACACATCACTATTATTCTTTTTTACATCCACTCACTATTATTTTATTTCACTCTTGTTCACAAAACACATCACTCTTATTCTGATTTTACTTCACTCTTGTTTACAAAACACATCACTCTTATTCTGATTTTACTTCACTCTTGTTCACAAAACACATCACTCTTATTTTGATTTTACTTCACTCTTGTTTAAAACACATCACTCTTATTATGATTTTACTTCACCGTTGATTACAAAACACATCACTCTTATTCATGATTTTACTTCACTGTTGTTTACAAAACACATCACTCTTATTCTGATTTTACATCACTCTTGTTCACAAAACACATCACTCTTATTCTGATTTTACTTCACTCTTGTTCACAAAACACATCACTCTTATTCTGATTTTACTTCACTCTTGTTCACAAAACACATCACTCTTATTCTGATTTTACTTCACTCTTGTTCACAAAACACATCACTCTTATTCTGATTTTACTTCACTCTTGTTCACAAAACATATCACTCTTATTCTGATTTTACTTCACTCTTGTTTACAAAACACATCACTCTTATTTTGATTTTACTTCACTCTTGTTTACAAAACACATCACTCTTATTATGATTTTACTTCACTGTTGATTACAAAACACATCACTCTTAGCATGATTTTACTTCACTGTTGTTTACAAAACACGTCACTATTATTCTGATTTTACATCACTCTTGTTCACAAAACACATCACTCTTATTCTGATTTTACTTCACTCTTGTTCACAAACACATCACTCTTATTCTGATTTTACTTCACTCTTGTTTCAAAACACATCACTCTTATTCTGATTTTTTTCACTCTTGTTTACAAAACACATCACTCTTATTTTGATTTTACTTCACTCTTGTTACAAACACATCACTCTTATTATGATTTTACTTCACTCTTGATTACAAACACATCACTCTTAGCATGATTTTACTTCACTCTGTTGTTTACAAACACATCACTCTTATTCTGATTTTACTTCACTCTTGTTCACAAAACACATCACTCTTATTCTGATTTTACTTCACTCTTGTTCACAAAACACATCACTCTTATTCTGATTTTACTTCACTCTTGTTCACAAAACACATCACTCTTATTCTGATTTTACTTCACTCTTGTTCACAAACACATCACTCTTATTCTGATTTTACTTCACTCTTGTTTACAAAACACATCACTCTATTGATTTTACTTCACTCTTGTTTACAAAACACATCACTCTTATTCTGATTTTACTTCGCTCTTGTTTACAAAACACATCACTCTTATTCTGATTTTACTTCACTCTTGTTTACAAAACACATCATTCTTATTCTTTTACAAAACACATCACTCTTGTTTTGATTTTACTTCACTCTTGTTTACAAAACACATCACTCTTATTTTGATTTTACTTCACTCTTGTTTACAAAACACATCACTCTTATTATGATTTTACTTCACTGTTGTTTACAAAACACATCACTCTTATTCTGATTTTACTTCACTCTTGTTCACAAAACACATCACTCTTATTCTGATTTTACTTCACTCTTGTTTACAAAACACATCACTCTTATTCTGATTTTACTTCACTCTTGTTCACAAAACACATCACTCTTATTCTGATTTTACTTCACTCTTGTTCACAAAACACATCACTCTTATTCTTATTTTACTTCACTCTTGTTCACAAAACACATCACTCTTATTCTGATTTTACTTCACTCTTGTTCACAAAACACATCACTCTTATTCTGATTTTACTTCACTCTTGTTTACAAAACACATCACTCTTATTTTGATTTTACTTCACTCTTGTTTACAAAACACATCACTCTTATTATGATTTTACTTCACTGTTGATTACAAAACACATCACTCTTAGCATGATTTTACTTCACTGTTGTTTACAAAACACGTCACTATTATTCTGATTTTACATCACTCTTGTTCACAAAACACATCACTCTTATTCTGATTTTATTTCAATCTTGTTCACAAAACACATCACTCTTACTCTGATTTTACTTCACTCTTGTTTACAAAACACATCACTATTATTCTGATTTTGTTTCACTCTTGTTTACAAAACACATCACTCTTGTTTTGATTTTACTTCACTTTTGTTTACAAAACACATCACTCTTATTATGATTTTACTTCACTGTTGATTACAAAACACATCACTCTTAGCATGATTTTACTTCACTGTTGTTTACAAAACACGTCACTATTATTCTGATTTTACATCACTCTTGTTCACAAAACACATCACTCTTATTCTGATTTTATTTCAATCTTGTTCACAAAACACATCACCCTTATTCTGATTTTACTTCACTCTTGTTCTCAAAACACATCACTCTTATTCTGATTTTACTTCACTCTTGTTCACAAAACATATCACTCTTATTCTGATTTTACTTCACTCTTGTTTACAAAACACATCACTCTTATTTGATTTTACTTCACTCTTGTTTACAAAACACATCACTCTTATTCTGATTTTACTTCACTCTTGTTTACAAAACACATCACTCTTATTCTGATTTTACTTCACTCTAGTTTACAAAACACATCATTCTTATTCTTTTACAAAACACATCACTCTTGTTTTGATTTTACTTCACTCTTGTTTACAAAACACATCACTCTTATTATGATTTTACTTCACTGTTGATTACAAAACACATCACTCTTAGCATGATTTTACTTCACTGTTGTTTACAAAACACGTCACTATTATTCTGATTTTACATCACTCTTGTTCACAAAACACATCACTCTTATTCTGATTTTATTTCAATCTTGTTCACAAAACACATCACCCTTATTCTGATTTTACTTCACTCTTGTTCACAAAACACATCACTGTTATTCTGAATTTACTTCACTCTTGTTCACAAAACACATCACTCTTATTCTGATTTTACTTCACTCTTGTTCACAAAACACATCACTCTTATTTGATTTTACTTCACTCTTGTTTACAAAACACATCACTCATATTCTGATTTTACTTCGCTCTTGTTTACAAAACATATCACTCTTATTCTGATTTTACTTCACTCTAGTTTACAAAACACATCATTCTTATTCTTTTACAAAACACATCACTCTTGTTTTGATTTTACTTCACTTTTGTTTACAAAACACATCACTCTTATTATGATTTTACTTCACTGTTGATTACAAAACACATCACTCTTAGCATGATTTTACTTCACTGTTGTTTACAAAACACGTCACTATTATTCTGATTTTACATCACTCTTGTTCACAAAACACATCACTCTTATTCTGATTTTATTTCAATCTTGTTCACAAAACACATCACTCTTATTCTGATTTTACTTCACTCTTGTTCACAAAACACATCACTCTTATTCTGATTTTACTTCACTCTTGTTCACAAAACACATCACTCTTATTCTGATTTTACTTCACTCTTGTTCACAAACACATCACTCTTATTCTGATTTTACTTCACTCTTGTTCACAAACACATCACTCTTATTCTGATTTACTTCACTCTTGTTTACAAAACACATCACTCTTATTATGATTTTACTTCACTCTTGTTACAAAACACATCACTCTTATTCATGATTTTACTTCACTCTTGTTTACAAAACACATCACTCTTATTCTGATTTTACTTCACTCTTGTTACAAAACACATCACTCTTATCTGATTTTACTTCACTCTTGTTCACAACACATCACTATTATTCTGATACTTCACTCTTGTTCACAAAACACATCACTCTTATTCTGATTTTACTTCACTCTTGTTCACAAAACACATCTTATTCTGATTTTACTTCACTCTTGTTCACAAACACATCACTCTTATTCTGATTTTACTTCACACCTTGTTTACAAAACACATCACTCTTATTCTGATTTTACTTCACT
>NW_024599514.1:0-21549 GCF_004379255.2 Salvia splendens
AAAATAAATAAAGACCCGTGAATTTTAATTAACGAAGGAAAATACGAAAAATATAAAAATGTATGAATTTATTTTGGACTTTCCAAAATAAATTTGAAGTCCAATTAAATATAAAATAACTTGAATTTTAATTACTCTTTAAATCCATCAAGTAGTAGTTTTTTTTTAACTTGGGCTTGTAACTTCTTTATTTATTGAGCCCAATTGAAATTAAATCATGGAAGCCCAAGTATGGTTTTTAATTTAGTGGACCAAGCCCAAGTTTCTTTTTCTTTTTCTTTCTTTCTTCTTCTCTTTTTTTTTCCTTCATGGCCGACGGCCTTCAACCCAAGGAGGAGACTCTCCACTTCTCACCCCTTCCATCTTCCACCATTACTTCCACCACCCCAAGAGTCACCACTACCTTCCATAACTCCACCTCTAACTCCTCTCATCATTCACACTTAGCAAAAAAAAAAAAAAAAAAGAAGTGAGAGAGAGCCGAGAGGAAGTCGACGGGAAGAAGGGAGGAAGTTTTGGGCCACCATCCTTTGTTTTTCCTCTACCATTTTCACCCATTTTGGAGGTATAATCCATTTCTATCTTAAAGCATGAGTTGTTTATTAGCTTTGCATGCATAATATATGTCTTTTACCATATTTCTTCCATAACCACTTCAAGTAAGAAACCAACTAAGAAACAACCAAACGATCGCCGTATGTAATCGAAAGACTCAAAGAACGTAACTTTGTAATGAAAACGTACCATGCGGGTTGTTTCGGGTGGTTTCGGGTTTGTTCGGAGTAAATCGGGGAAAGCGGCGGCCGGCAGCGGCTTTTGGTGGACGGCAGAGACGCCGCTGGTTCCCGGTGGCGACGGCGGCAGCTCCTCTTCCCCGTGGCAGCAGCGGCAGCGTCGTGGCGACCCAGCAGCGGCGTCGCGGCAGCAGCGGTGTCACGGCGAGGCAGCAGCGGCGGTAACTCCACGACGGACAGCAACTTTCCGACGGCACAGCAGCTTCGATACGGTGCAGTGGCGACGACCCCGACGGTGGCGTCGAGCCGGAGAGAGGGCGACGGCGGCGGGGCTTCGTCGTAGGGCAGATGGCCGAGAGAGAGGGAGTCGGGGAGAGAGAAATAAGATAAGAGGGGAGAGAGAGAAAAGTGGGGAAGGAGATAGAGTTTTGGGCCATGTGTTTTTTTTTTTAAGTTGGGGGCCTTGTTTTTAAATCTTTTAGTTGGGCCTCATAGTAATTGAAAAATTATTTGATTTTGGGCTCTTCTTTTAAATTGTTGGGGCTCACTAATTTATTTGGAGATATAAGGTGGCTAAGGAATTAAATCTTTGGGCCGGAAATTAAAATTAATCGGGGGAAAATATTTAAATAGTTTCCGTAAGTTCTTGTTTTAAGAGTGAATAATTTACCTAAGTATGAAATAATACTTTTTCAAACGGTAAATAATTACAGAAATTAAAGTATGCGCTTAAATAATTTTTTAGAATTATTTTCGACGTTATGGAAAATACAAGTAGCCAACGAAGGAAAGAACGAGCGTAAGCGGGCCGACCGGCGTCGCACGCGACGCCTTGGGCGGCCGCCGAATACCGAAAATGCACGAAAATCGAGAAAGAGAATTAAAGATTTTAATTAGAGTGCATGCATTCTAATTATCGTCGTTACAGAGATGTGATATGAATTTTAATGTGTTTTTCCCGAAAAGGTGGTTCGCACGCACGTTAACAGTCGGAACGAAGAAGTTTTTACAGAAATCCGAAGCGTTTGAGGTGGGCTTTACTACTTAAATTCTTTTATTTTGAAAATGATATGTTTATGGTGAATAATGGTGGTTTAAAATAGTATGTCATGCCGTTTTATGTTTTGAGTGCTTATCTGATTGTCTACTAGAATAAAACTCTACTACACTTTGATAGTTAACGAATTCGGGTCTAACTAGGGTCTACGCCCTACTTAGGCTAGTGCACTGATAGGGATCGTGAGCCGTCCCCTAGGTCGGCCGGTCCAGTGATCGAGATTGTGGCCACATTCTCGTTTCACATGATAGTTCAGATATGGTATATGATGGAGGATGATTTAGTCCGCGCGGACACTTTTTAAAGGATGATTTTTGTGCTTCTCGGTCTCTTTAAGTAAAACCGGGATTCACATGATGATGGCTTGACATATCTTAACGATAAATGTATTTCGGGCATGAGTTCACTGGGTGCATCAAGTACTCAGCCCCTGCATATGTTTTCCCTATGTGCAGGTTGAGTGAGGTTGGGAGGCGGAGGAATGTTGAGCGACGAATCAAGATCTATGTTTAATAACTGTTCCAATTACTATTATGTCTTCATACATAGTAGTAGCTAAACTCTCAATTGCTTCCGCTACTCAATGTTTTAAGAATTTCTGTTATTTTTCTTGAATTGTTGAACTCTGTCATTTTCGTTATGTACTTTCGGGTTTGACCTTTGGTTTGAATAAATGGAATTTCATCGTTGATTGTTAAGTTGCAACGCCTTGAATTGTATTCCCCCCTTCTTACCCCGCTTCTTATTTCCCCCACGAGTCACGATTTCCCGTGCCTCCTATCCTTAGGAAGTGCGGTCGTGACAGAATGGTATCAGAGCAATTTTGCCTTCCGCTCTGGACCGAGAGTCATTTATTTAATCTAGTCTAGACTCGTTTCGCTAGACTAAAAGACTATCTGTTTAAAGCTCAACACTCCGTCTCACCGCCGCTCAACGCAAAAGAAGGCAAAAGTTTGAAACAAAGTATAGTAGAAGTGATAGAACGAATGGGGCGCAGAAGGGCGCGATTTCCAAAGAATGAAGAGGTGACGCGACAAGGATAACCTTGTGAAATGCGATTGTGATAGATTGAAGGATAGACGAAGTTGCAAAAGTACCACGTTTATAAAATACGGAACATCTATCCTTAGATGATAATAATCTAAAAAGAAAAGAATTGTTACAACTTTCCTTATGGAAATCGACAGGTATATGCACGGTAGTACGTATGACGTTCTTTATGTGTTTTATCTTTCTCTACCTTGTTTTACTCTTTTCTACGACTGGTTGCTAAGGGGACTCACTTTTATGTAGATGGGATCATGATCCACGCACCGCTAAGGGGAAGGTACGTCAAGAATGGATTGCGGGCGGTGGAGATGTATCGCGAGTTCGAGAGGGACGAGAGGGCCCCTTTGATATCTTATGTCACCGATTACTTGACTTTATGGCGGGATGCTCATGGCTGTGGAGTGAGGCACTATGAGGGAATCAAGAGATTGATTGATGGGACTACCGGCACCTTGGAATAGGTGGGCCGACGAGGCTTCACGGTCATATGTCTGGCATAAGCTTCCCGACTACAGCATGCAAGGGGACATGCATGGTTTTGTGAAGGTTCTCTTGGAAGCACTGGTTGATGCTCGTGATGGACCGCCACCCTATGCTCCTCCAAGGAAGGAGGCATTCTCATCGAGTCGCAGCCCCTACAGCGGGGGGTCGGTACGAGAGTGAGACTCCGCAACCAAACTTCCCCAAGAGGAGGAGGCTTAGGATGCGCACCTCCGCACCTCCCGCGACGGAAGTTCTTGTGAAGTCGATAAGCATATCGATGTGGCTACTTATGTTCGGGAGAACGACGAGGAAGAGGAGGAAGATCCTCTCGAAGATGAAGAGGAACCTCTTGAAGACGAGGAGGATCCCATGGAAGACGAGGAAGACCCGAAGAAGAGCCCTTGCGAGAGAGGTTGGGATTGACAGCGAGGGGAAGGGGGCGAATTATGAGAGAGCTCCCGAGGAGTAGTGGTTTCTTTTGGTGTTTGTTAGCTTTTGAATGTTTTTGGTTTTGACGAACTATGTAATAGTTACTTTGGCGTTTGTTTTTCCTTCCTTGTTTAAAGACCTTGTGGAAACACGTACTGTTTTGCTCTAAGTTAATAAAGTTTCCCGTTGTTTTATCGTTGTGTTCGTTTTACCACGTTTTGTATGGAAAGTTGTGTTATCATTTTGGAAAGGGTGTGGTATGATGTGGTGATGGTAAAATTTGGGACTTGATACTAACGCATATGTTGAACAGAATGCCTCCCCGACGTGCAGCCGTTCACCACGAGAATGAGGCAAGCAACGAGACCCAAAGCAGTGTAGGTCCTGAAGGACAACCACCACCACCACCACCACCGCCACAGTCGGAACGTAACATCGAGAAGGAGTTCCGAAAGGAACGTTCTCCCGTGTTCGACGGAATGGGAGATCCAACCAAAGCTGAGACCTGGATTCGGGCCATAGAACGCATCTTTAAGTTCTTAAGGTGCACCGACCAGGAGCGCCTATCATGCGTGACTTACCAGCTCACCGGGTCCGCAGAATTTTGGTGGGAGACTAAGCAGCGGACAATGACGCAAGAGCAATTAGACACCCTGACGTGGGAAGACTTTAAGGAGGAACTGTATGACAAATACATTCCAAGGAGCTACCGTAAGGCAAAGGAGACCGAGTTCTACAACTTAAAAACAGGGGCGGATGACTGTGACCGAATATGACCGTGCCTATGTGACATGTCTCGATTGCACCGAGCAGGTAAATACTGACGAGAAGATGGCGGAAAGGTTTTGTGCTGGTCTGAGGCACGAAAATCAGGATGGCTTTGGCATGCCGTGGGAAGGCTCTCGTATTCCGAGTCATGGTCTCGTGCATTGGACGTGGAGGAAGCAATGCCACGGGAAAGGGACAGTTTATACCTACTACTCCAACACTAGCCGACCCCACAGCAGAATTCCGAGACAGCGAAAGTGGGACGGGGGACCCGCGGAACCCTTTGACAACAAGAGGTTCCAGGGTACCCCAAACTCTTCTCGGGAAAGGAAAGCAAGCTGCTCCATTCCAAAGTGGAGATTCCGCCAGAGAGCACCCCTTTGTGCCAATGTCAGAGGAAACCACATGGGGGAATGCAGAGTTGGGACCAACGTGTGTTACAAGTGTAGTGGGGTCGCGACACATCGCCAAAGAGTGCCCTAGCAACAACAATACTGGAGGTGGGGGAATGCCGAACGGACCTCGAGGGAATCCTACACCACCCATCAGCAGCAGCAGCGTCGCCAACCATATCCGACTCAAGCTAGGGCCTATGCCTTGGGACGCAATCAAGCAAAAGCCCCACAGGGAGAGCCAAAACAAGATAATCTGGCAGGTATGGGAACATTATTTGACATGCCTGTTGCTGTTCTGTTTGATACGGGTGCGTCGCACTCCTTTATATTGCACTCCTGCGTGACTGCTTTAAGACTGCCCTGTTGTTGAACTTGAACATAAGATGAATGTGAACTCACCGGTAGGAGGCCTTATAGACCTTTCACAATCTTGCTCGAACATAGAATTCATGGTGGGGGAACTTAGTTTAAACGGCTCACAACTTGCATGTTACGCCGATGGATAACGTCGACATTATTCTGGGGATGGACTGGCTAGCTGAAAACTATGCCACTATCCGATGCCAAGAGAGGCAAATTTCATTACAAACCCCGAGGCAGAAGCCCTCTACCTTCCACGGAATTTCGATGAACCAGCGAACTTGTGTGATATCGGCACTTCAAGCAACTACGATGATTAGAAAGGGGCGTCCTGCCTATCTCAGTTACCTACAAGGACATGACAAGAAAAAAAGGAAAGTGGAAGATGTGGAAGTGGTACGTGAGTTTCCCGACGTATTTCCCGATGCTTTATTACCAGGCCCTCCGCCTGCCGACAGTTGGAGTTTACTATCGATCTGGAACCAGGGAGCCCGCACCAGTGTCGAAAAACACCCTATAGGATGGCACCGAAGGAGGTTGGAAGAACTCAAAATCCAGCTACAAGAACTACTGGACTTGGGTTTTATCCGACCGAGCGTATCGCCATGGGGAGCACATGTGCTGTTTGTGAGAAGAAATACGGGACCTGAGAATGTGCATAGACTATCGGGAATGAACAAGTTGACTCTCAAGAATAAGTACCCGCTTGCCGAGAATAGATGACCTGTTCGATCAACTCAAGGGAGCAGGAGTATTTTCAAAAATGGATTTAAGGTCAGGATATCACCAGTTGAGGGTAACGAAGGAAGACATACCTAAGACGGCATTCCGAACAAGGTATGGGCATTATGAGTTTGTAGTAATGCCGTTTGGACTGACAAATGCACCGGTAGTATTTATGGATTTAATGAATCGAGTATTCCCATCCGTACTTGGACAAGTTCGTTCTGGTATTCATAGATGATGTTGCTGGTTTATTCGAAGGATGAAAAGGAACATGAGGAGCACCTAAGTATCACGTTGGAAACACTACGAACAGAAGAAGTTGTACGCCAAGTTCAGTAAGTGTGACTTCTGGCTAAAGGAAGTAAATTTTCTGGAGCATATTGTGACGGCCGAAGGGATTCGAGTCGACCCTGCAAAGGTGGAGGGCCGTACAACAGTGGGGAAGGCGCCAAAGACCCCCAAACGAGATTCGGAGTTTCCTTGGACTAGCAGGATACTACCGGAGATTTATTGAAGGGATTTTCTAAAATCGCAAGGCCAATGACTCAACAACTGAAGAAGGGGGACCAAGGTCAATTGGACAGCCGGAGTGTGAGGCTAGCTTCCAATTGTTGAGGAAAAGTTGACCACCCGCACCTATTCTAGCCGTGCCGGAACCGGGAGTAGACTATGTGGTTTACACTGATGCGTCGAAGGTTGGACTGGGATGTGTTTTGATGCAGAATGGTAAGGTGATTGCCTATGCTTCGCGGCAATTGAGACCACACGAGTTGAACTACCCTACTCATGACTTAGAACTAGCGGCCGTTGTGCACACGTTGAAGATTTGGAGGCACCATCTCTATGGAGTTCGGTGTGAGATTTTTACCGACCACAAGAGTCTGAAATACTTCTTTGAACAGAAAGACTTGAAACATGAGGCAACGCAATGGCTCGAGCTAGTCAAGGATTTATGACTGTGGCATTAACTATCATCCGGGCAAAGCAAACGTAGTTGCAGATGCTTTGAGCCGGAAAGCCCAACCGCAGTTGGCTACCTTTCTCACTCAGGAAGCAGAATTGATTCGTGAATTTAGCAAGATGCGATTGGAGGTAGTGAGAGCTCCGGAGACCGTGAGGGGAAAGATTGCCACATTGGTAATTGTATCTGATCTGGCGGACAAGGATAATAGAAGGGCAACGAAATGATGAAAACTTGGAGAAAATCCGACTGAAGGTGAGGAAGGGCGAGCAAGAGAAGTTTAGAGAGGAGGCTGATAATGCTCTCACCTACGAGGGGAGACTATGCGTGCCGAGCGACGAAGGACTTCGAAATGAAATTCTGACCAAGGCACACGAGACCCCATACACCTGCTCATCCTGGGAAGTACAAAGATGTACGCAGGACTTGAAGGGATCATTCTGGTGGGATGGAATGAAGAGGGACATAGCTTTGTTTGTGGAAAGATGTTTGGCATGTCAACAAGTAAAAGCTTTACATCAACGACCCTATGGGAAGTTGCAACCGTTGGAGATTCCGGAGTGGAAATGGGAACATATCGCTATGGATTTTGTGACAGGTTTACCAAAGACCCGAAAAGGGAATACAACCATTTGGGTAATCATAGATCGCCTCACCAAGAGTGCGCATTTTATACCTATCCCTATAACTCATGGATCCGACAAACTAGCCCGGATTTATGTGAAGGAAATCATTCGACTACATGGGGTGCCAGTGACAATCACGTCAGACAGAGACACCCGATTTACTTCAAGGTTTTGGATAAGTTTGCAACGAGAGCTTGGTACGCGACTGAATTTTAGTACTGCTTTCCATCCACAAACCGATGGACAGTCCGAGAGAACGATTCAAACTCTCGAGGACATGTTAGAGCCGTGGTCCTTGACAGAGGAGAGAATTGGGAAGTTGTGCTACCGTTGATTGAGTTCGCCTACAATAACAGTTTCCAGGCGACAATAAATATGGCCCCATATGAAGCATTGTATGGGAGGAAGTGTAGATCACCACTCTACTGGGATGAGGTGGGTGAAAGAAGAATACTCGGGCCAGATTCGGTCGAAGAGATGATAGAGATCGTGCGACAAATTCGACAAAGGATAAAAGAAGCTCAAGACCGACAGAAGTCGTATGCTGATGTCCGGCGTACGGAATTACAGTTCAATACGGGAGATAAGGTGTTTTTGAAAGTATCTCCGTCGAAGGGAATAACGAGGTTCGGTGTAAAGGGGAAGTTGAAGCCACGATACGTAGGGCCTTATGAAATTCTTGAGAAGGTGGGACCCGTAGCGTATAGGTTGGCATTACCACCGAGTTTTGGGACTGTGCATAACGTTTTCCATGTGTCACAATTACGGAAGTACGTGTTCGATCCCAAACACGTGGTTCATCAAGAGGAAATGATATTGAATCCCGACTTGAGTTATGAGGAGAAACCCGAAGCTATTCTGGACAGGAAAGTGCAAGAGTTGAGAAATAAATCGATCGTGTCCGTGAAAGTAGCCATGAGGAGGCTACTTGGGAACTCGAGGATAAAATGAAAGAGAAATACCCGGAACTTTTCGTTAGAAATGAGTAAATTTCGGGACGAAATTTCTGTTAAGGTGGGTAGAATGTAACGCCCGTACTTTTTAAAGTACTAATTTAATGTATATCACGAAATAATTAATAAAATTATTTCGAATTATGATGCTTCTCGATAAATGTGCTCTAGGAGAATTATGGTTATTGTGGTTAATATGAAAAGAAGCGGGCATGTTTATATTTAATTATGAACGTTGGAGACACGTTTAAGGTCTCGTTGAAAGATCGACAATGAAATTGTTGATTTATAGCAAGACCGAAAAAAATATAAGTGGGAAGGAATATATGTTTTTATGGATAACGACGCGCATAAATTCGAGGAATGGTCAAAGGGCTATTATATTTGGGACAACACCAAATATAAAATGATGCCGTTAAACGTACTTTGATGTTTGGTTATGAAGAACGCGATAACAAAATAAAATAAAGACCCGTGAATTTTAATTAACGAAGGAAAATACGAAAAATATAAAAATGTATGAATTTATGTTGGACTTTCCAAAATAAATTTGAAGTCCAATTAAATATAAAATACTTGAATTTTAATTACTCTTTAAATCCATCAAGTAGTAGTTTTTTTTAACTTGGGCTTGTAACTTCTTTATTTATTGAGCCCAATTGAAATTAAATCATGGAAGCCCAAGTATGGTTTTTAATTTAGTGGACCAAGCCCAAGTTTTCTTTTTCTTTTTTCTTTCTTTCTTCTTCTCCTTTTTTTCCTTCATGGCCGACGGCCTTCAACCCAAGGAGGAGACTCTCCACTTCTCACCCCTTCCATCTTCCACCATTACTTCCACCACCCCAAGAGTCACCACTACCTTCCATAACTCCACCTCTAACTCCTCTCATCATTCACACTTAGCAAAAAAAAAAAAAAAAAAAGAAAGTGGAAGGAGAGCCGAGAGGAAGTCGACGGGAAGAAGGGAGGAAGTTTTGGGCCACCATCCTTTGTTTTCCTCTACCATTTTCACCCATTTTGGAGGTATAATCCATTTCTATCTTAAAGCATGAGTGTTTATTAGCTTTGCATGCATAATATATGTCTTTGTACCATATTTCTTCCATAACCACTTCAAGTAAGAAACCAACTAAGAAACAACCAAACGATCGCCGTATGTAATCGAAAGACTCAAAGAACGTAACTTTGTAATGAAAACGTACCATGCGGGTTGTTTCGGGGTGGTTTCGGGTTGTTCGGAGTAAATCAGGGATAGAGGCGGCCGGCAGCGGCTTTTGGTGGACGGCAGAGACGCCGCTGGTTCCCGGTGGCGACGGCGGCAGCCCTCTCTTCCCCGTGGCAGCACGGCAGCGTCGTGGCGACCCCAGCAGCGGCGTCGCTGGCAGCAGCGGTGTCACGGCGAGGCAGCAGCGGCGGTAACTCCACGACGGACAGCAACTTTCCGACGGCACACACAGCTTCGATGACGGTGCAGTGGCGACGACCCCGACGGTGGCGTCGAGTCCGGAGAGAGGGCGACGGCAGCGGGGGCTTCGTCGTAGGGGGCAGGATGGCCGAGAGAGAGGGGAGTCGGGGAGAGAGAATAAGATAAGAGGGAGAGAGAGAAGTGGGGAAGGAGATAGAGTTTTGGGCCATGTGTTTTTTTTTTAAGTTGGGCCTTTGTTTTAAATATTTTAGTTGGGCCTCATAAGTGATTGAAAAATTTATTTGATTTTGGGCTCTTCTTTTAAATTGTTGGAGCTCACTAATTTAATTGGGAGATATAAGGTGGCTAAGGAATTAAATCTTTTGGGCCGGAAATTAAAATTTGATCGGGGGAAACTATTTAAATAGTTCCGTAAGTTCTTGTTTTAAGAGTGAATAATTTACCTAAGTATGAAATAATACTTTTTCAACGGTAAAATAATTACAAAATTAAAGTATGCGCTTAAATAATTTTTAGAAATTATTTTCGACGTTATGGAAAATACAAGGAGCCAACGAAGGAAAGAACGAGCGTAAGCGGCCGACCCGCGTCGCACGCGACGCCTTGGGCGGCCGCCGAATAATCCGAAAATGCACGAAAATCGAGAAAGAGAATTAAAGATTTTAATTAGAGTGCATGCATTCTAATTATCGTCGTTACAGAGATTTGAATATGAATTTTATGTGTTTTCCCCGAAAAGGTGGTTCGCACGCACGTTAACAGTCGGAACGAAGAAGTTTTACAGGAAATCCGAAGCGTTTGAGGTGGGCTTTACTACTTAAATTCTTTTATTTTGAAATGATATGTTTATGGTGAAATAAGGGTGGTTTAAAATAGTATGTCATGCCGTTTTTATGTTTTGAAGTGCTTATCTGATTGTCTACTAGAATAAAACTCTACTACACTTTGATAGTTAACGAATTCGGGTCTAACTAGGGTCTACGCCCTACTTAGGCTAGTGCACTGATAGGGATCGTGAGCCGTCCCCTAGGTCGGCCGGTCCAGTGATCGAGATTGTGGCCACATTCTCGTTTCACATGATAGTTCAATATGGTATATGATGGAGGATGATGTTAGTCAGCGCGGACACTTTTTAAAGGAAATGATTTTTGTGCTTCTCGGTCTCTTTTAAAGTAAACCCGGGATTCACACGATGATGGCTTGTACATATCTTAACGATAAATGTATTTCGGGCATGAGTTCACTTGGTGCATCAAGTACTTCAGCCCCTGCATATGTTTTTCCCTATGTGCAGGTTGATGCGAGGTCGGGAGGCGGAGGAATGTTAGCGACGAATCAAGATCTATATTCAATAACTGTTCCAGTTACTATTATGTCTTCATACATGTAGTAGCTAAACTCTCAATTGCTTTCCGCTACTCAATGTTTTAAGAATTTCTGTTATTTTTTCTTGAATTGTTGAACTCTGTCATTTTCGTTATGTACTTTCGGGTTTGACCTTTGGTTTGAATAAATGGAATTTCATCGTTGATTGTTAAGTTGGCAACTCCTTGATTGTATTCCCCCCCTTCCTTCCCCGCTTCTTATTTCCCCCTACGAGTCACGATTTCCCGTGCCTCCTATCCTTAGGAAGTGTGGTCGTGACAGAATGGTATCAGAGCAATTTTCCTTCCGCTCTGGACCGAGCAGTCAGTTTATTTAATCTAGTCTAGACTCGTTTCGCTAGACTAAAAGACTATCCGTTTAAAGCTCAACACTTCGTCTCACCGGCCGCTCAAGCGCAAAGAAGGCAAAAGTTGAAACGAAGTACTATTAGAAGTGATAGAACGAATGGGGCGCAGAAGGGCGCGATTTCCAAAGAATGAAGAGTGACGCGGCAAGGATAACCTTGTGAAATGCGATTGTGATAGATTGAAGGACTAGACGAAGTTGCAAAAGTACACGTTTATAAAATACGAACATCTATCCTTAGATGATAATAATCTAAAAAGAAAGAAGTGTTACCGACTTTTCCTTATGGAAATCGACAGGTATATGCACGGTAGACGGCATGACGTTCTTTACGCGTTTTTATCTTTTCTCTACCTTGCTTTCTCTTTTCTAGCGACTGGTTGCTAAGGGGACTCACTTTTATGTAGATGGCGATCATGAATCCACGCACCGCTAAGGGGAAGGTTCGTCAAGAATGGATTGCGGGCGGTGGAGATGTATCGCGGAGTTCGAGAGGGACGAGAGGGCCCCTTTGATATCTTATGTCACCGATTACTTGACTTTATGGCGGGATGCTCATGGCTTGTGGAGTGAGGCACTATGAGGGAATCAAGAGATTGATTGATGGACTATACCGGCACCTTGGAATAGGTGGGCCGACGAGGCTTCACGGTCATACGTCTGGCATAAGCTTCCCAACTACAGCATGCAAGGGGACATGCATGGTTTTGTGAGGTTCTCTTGGAAGCACTGGTTGATGCTCGTGATGGACCGCCACCCTATGCTCCTCCTAGGAAGGAGGCATCCTCATCGAGTCGCAGCCCCTACAGCGGGGGTCGGTACGATGAGTGAGACTCCGCAACCAAACTTTCCCCAAGAGGAGAGGCTTGGGATGCGCACCTCCGCACCTCCCGCGACGGAAGTTCTTGTAGTCGATAAGGCATATCGACGTGGCTACTTATGTTCGGGAGAACGACGAGGAAGAGGAGGAAGATCCTCTCGAAGATGAAGAGGAACCTCTTGAAGACGAGGAGGATCCCATGGAGGACGAGGAAGACCCGAAGAAGAGCCCCTTGCGAGAGAGGTTGAGGTTGACAGCGAGGAAGGGGCGAATTATGAGAGAGCTCCCGAGGAGTAGTGTTTCGTTTGATGTTTGTTAGCTTTGAATGATTTGTTTTGACGAACTATGTAATAGTTTCTTTGACGTTTGTTTTTTCCTTCCTTGTTTTAAAGACCTTGTGGAAACACGTACCGTTTTGCTCTAAGTTAATAAAGTTTCCCGTTGTTTTATCGTTGTGTTCGTTTTACCACGTTTTGTATGGAAAGTTGTGTTATCATATTTGGAAAGGTGTGTGGTATGATGTGGTGATGGTAAAAATTTGGACTTTGATACTAACGCATATGTTGAACAGAATGCCCTCCCGACGTGCAGCAGTTCACCACGAGAATGAGGCAAGCAACGAGACCCAAAGCAGTGTGGGTCCTGAAGGACAACCACCACCACCACCACCACCGCCACAGCCGGAACGTAACATCGAGAAGGAGTTCCGAAAGGAACGTCCTCCCGTGTTCGATGGAATGGGAGATCCAACCAAAGCTGAGACCTGGATTCGGGCCATAGAACGCATCTTTAAGTTCTTAAGGTGCACCGACCAGGAGCGCCTATCATGCGTGACTTACCAGCTCACCGGGTCCGCAGAATTTTGGTGGGAGACTAAGCAGCGGACAATGACGCAAGAGCAATTAGACACCCTGACGTGGGAAGACTTTAAGGAGGAACTGTATGACAAATACATTCCAAGGAGCTACCGTAAGGCAAAGGAGGCCGAGTTCTACAACTTAAAACAGGGGCGGATGACTGTGACAGAATATGACCGTGCCCTATGTGACATGTCTCGATATGCACCGGAGCAGGTAAATACTGACGAGAAGATGGCGGAAAAGTTTTGTGCCGGTCTGAGGCACGAAATCAGGATGGCTTTGGCGTGCCGTGGAAGGCTCTCGTATGCCGAGTCATTGTCTCGTGCATTGGACGTGGAGGAAGTAATGCCACGGGAAAGGACAGTTACACCTACTACTCCAACACCGCCGACCCCACAGCAGAATTTCCGAGACAAGAGAAAGTGGGACGGGGACCGCGAACCCTTTGACAACAAGAGGTTCCAGGGTACCCCAAACTCTTCTCGGGGAAAAGGAAAGCAAGCTGCTCCATTCCAAAGTGGAGATTTCCGCCAGAGAGCACCCCTTTGTGCCAAATGTCAGAGGAACCACATGGGGGAATGCAGAGTTGGGACCAACGTGTGTTACAAGTGTGGTGGGGTCGGACACATCGCCAAAGAGTGCCCGAGCAACAACAATACTGGAGGTGGAGGAATGCCGAACGGACCTCGAGGGAATCCTACACCACCCCAGCATCAGCAGCAGCGTCACCAACCATACCCGACTCAAGCTAGGGCCTATGCCTTGGGACGCAATCAAGCAAAAGCCCCACAGGGAGAGCCAAAACAAGATAATCTGGCAGGTATGGGAACATTATTTGACATGCCTGTTGCTGTTCTGTTTGATACGGGTGCGTCGCACTCCTTTATATCGCACTCCTGCGTGACTACTTTAAGACTGCCTGTTGTTGAACTTGAACATAAGATGAATGTGAACTCACCGGTAGGAGGCCTTATAGACCTTTCACAATCTTGCTCGAACATAGAATTCATGGTGGGGGAACTTAGTTTAACGGCTCACAACTTGCATGTTATGCCGATGGATAACGTCGACATTATTCTGGGGATGGACTGGCTAGCGAAAACTATGCCACTATCCGATGCCAAGAGAGGCAAATTTCAATACAAACCCCGGGGCAGGAGCCCTCTACCTTCCACGGGAATTTCGATGAATCAGCGAACTTGTGTGATATCGGCACTTCAAGCAACTACGATGATTAGAAAGGGGCGTCCTGCCTATCTCGTTTATCTACAAGGACATGACAAGAAAGAGAAGAAAGTTGAAGATGTGGCAGTAGTACGTGAGTTTCCCGACATATTTCCCGATGCTTTGCCAGGCCCTCCGCCTGACCGACAGTTGGAGTTTACTATCGATCTGGAACCAGGAGCCGCACCAGTGTCGAAAGCACCCTATAGGATGGCACCGAAGGAGTTGGAAGAACTCAAAATCCAGCTACAAGAACTACTGGACTTGGGTTTTATCCGACCGAGCGTATCGCCATGGGGAGCACCTGTGCTGTTTGTGAAGAAGAAAGACGGGACACTGAGAATGTGCATAGACTATCGGGAATTGAACAAGTTGACTCTCAAGAATAAGTACCCGCTGCCGAGAATAGATGATCAAGAATAAGTTACCCGCTGCAGGAGTATTTTCGAAAATGGATTTAAGGTCAGGATATCACCAGTTGAGGGTACGAAGGGAAGACATACCCAAGACAGCATTCCGAACAAGGTATGGGCATTATGAGTTTGTAGTAATGCCGTTTGGACTGACAAATGCACCGGCAGTATTTATGGATTTAATGAATCGAGTATTCCATCCGTACTTGGACAAGTTCGTTCTAGTATTCATAGATGATGTGCTGGTTTATTCGAAGGATGAAAAGGAACATGAGAAGCACCTAAGTATCACGTTGGAAACACTACGAACGGAGAAGTTGTACGCCAAGTTCAGTAAGTGTGACTTCTGGCTAAAGGAAGTAAATTTTCTGGGGCATATTGTGACGGCCGAAGAGATTTGAGTCGACCCTGCAAAGGTGGAGGCCGTACAACAGTGGAAGGCGCCAAAGACCCCAAACGAGATTCGGAGTTTCCTTGGACTAGCAGAATACTACAGGAGATTTATTGAAGGATTTTCTAAAATCGCAAGGCCAATGACTCAACAACTGAAGAAGGGGACCAAGGTCAATTGGACACCGGAGTGTGAGGCTAGCTTCCAATTGTTGAAGGAAAAGTTGACCACCGCACCTACTCTAGCCGTGCCGGAACCGGGAGTAGACTATGTGGTTTACACTGATGCGTCGAAGGTTGGACTGGGATGTGTTTTTATGCAGAATGGTAAGGTGATTGCCTATGCTTCGCGACAGTTGAGACCACACGAGTTGAACTACCCTACTCATGACTTAGATGTTTGGCATGTCAACAAGTAAAAGCTTTACATCAACGACCCTATGGGAAGTTGCAACCGTTGGAGATTCCGGAGTGAGGAATGGGAACATATCGCTATGGATTTTGTGACAGGTTTACCAAAGACCCGACAAGGGAATACAGCCATTTGGGTAATCATAGATCACCTCACCAAGAGTGCGCATTTTTATACCTATCCCTATAACTCATGGATCCGACAAACTAGCCCGGATTTATGTGAAGGAAATCATTCGACTACATGGGGTGCCAGTGACAATCACGTCAGACAGAGACACCCGATTTACTTCAAGGTTTTGGATAAGTTTGCAACGAGAGCTTGGTACGCGACTGAATTTTAGTACTGCTTTCCATCCACAAACCGATGGACAGTCCGAGAGAACGATTCAAACTCTCGAGGACATGTTGAGAGCCGTGGTCCTTGACAGAGAGAGAATTGGGAAGTTTGTGCTACCGTTGATTGAGTTCGCCTACAATAACAGTTTCCAGGCGACAATAAATATGGCCCCATATGAAGCATTGTATGGGAGGAAGTGTAGATCACCACTCTACTGGGATGAGGTGGGTGAAAGAAGAATACTCGGGCCAGATTCGGTCGAAGAGATGATAGAGATCGTGCGACAAATTCGACAAAGGATAAAAGAAGCTCAAGACCGACAGAAGTCGTATGCTGATGTCCGGCGTACGGAATTACAGTTCAATACGGGAGATAAGGTGTTTTTGAAAGTATCTCCGTCGAAGGGAATAACGAGGTTCGGTGTAAAGGGAAAGTTGAAGCCACGATACGTAGGGCCTTATGAAATTCTTGAGAAGGTGGGACCCGTAGCGTATAGGTTGGCATTACCACCGAGTTTTGGGACTGTGCATAACGTTTTCCATGTGTCACAATTACGGAAGTACGTGTTCGATCCCAAACACGTGGTTCATCAAGAGGAAATGATATTGAATCCCGACTTGAGTGATGAGGAGAAACCCGAAGCTATTCTGGACAGGAAAGTGCAAGAGTTGAGGAATAAATCGATCGTGTCCGTGAAAGTACTTTGGAAACACCATGGCCATGAGGAGGCTACTTGGGAACTCGAGGATAAAATGAAAGAGAAATACCCAGAGCTTTTCGTTAGAAATGAGTAAATCTCGGGATGAAATTTCTGTTAAGGTGGGTAGAATGTAACGCCCGTACTTTTTAAAGTACTAATTTAATGTATATCACGAAATAATTAATAAAATTATTTCGAATTATTATGCTTCTCGATAAATGTGCTCTAGGAGAATTATGGTTATTGTGGTTAATATGAAAAGAAGCGTGCATGTTTATATTTAATTATGAACGTTGGAGACACGTTTAAGGTCTCGTTGAAAGACCGACAATGAAATTGTTGATTTATAGCAAGACGAAAAAAATATAAGTGGGAAGGAATATATGTTTTTATGGATAACGACGCGCATAAATCGAGGAATGGTCAAAGGGATATTATATTTGGGACAACACCAAATATAAAATGATGCCGTTAAACGTACTTTGATGTTTGGTTATGAAGAACGCGATAACAAAATAAAATAAAGACCCGTGAATTTTAATTAACGAAGGAAAATAAGAAAAATATAAAAATGTATGAATTTATTTTGGACTTTCCAAAATAAATTTGAAGTCCAATTAAATATAAAATAACTTGAATTTTAATTACTCTTTAAATCAATCAAGTAGTAGTTTTTTTTAATTGGGCTTGTAACTTCTTTATTTATTGAGCCCAATTGAAATTAAATCATGGAAGCCCAAGTATGGTTTTTAATTTAGTGGACCAAGCCCAAGTTTCTTTTTCTTTTTCTTTCTTTCTTCTTCTCCTTTTTTTCCTTCATGGCCGACGGCCTTCAACCCAAGGAGGAGACTCTCCACTTCTCACCCCTTCCATCTTCCACCATTACTTCCACCACCCCAAGAGTCACCACTACCTTCCATAACTCCACCTATAACTCCTCTCATCATTCACACTTAGCAAAAAAAAAAAAAAAAAAAAGAAAGTGAGAGAGAGCCGAAAGGAAGTCGACGGGAAGAAGGGAGGAAGTTTTGGGCCACCATCCTTTGTTTTTCCTCTACCATTTTCACCCATTTTGGAGGTATAATCCATTTCTATCTTAAAGCATGAGTTGTTTATTAGCTTTGCATGCATAATATATGTCTTTGTACCATATTTCTTCCATAACCACTTCAAGTAAGAAACCAACTAAGAAACAACCAAACGATCGCCGTATGTAATCGAAAGACTCAAAGAACGTAACTTTGTAATGAAAACGTACCATGCGGGTTGTTTTGGGGTGGTTTCGGGTTTGTTCGGAGTAAATCGGGGAAAGCGGCGGCCGGCAGCGGCTTTTGGTGGACGGCAGAGACGCCGCTGGTTCCCGGTGGCGACGGCGGCAGCTCCTCTTCCCCGTGGCAGCAGCGGCAGCGTCGTGGCGACCCAGCAGCGGCGTCGTGGCAGCAGCGGTGTCACAGCGAGGCAGCAGCGGCGGTAACTCCACGACGGACAGCAACTTTCCGACGGCACAGCAGCTTCGATGACGGTGCAGTGGGGACGACCCCGATGGTGGCGTCGAGCCAGAGAGAGGGCGACGGCGGCGGGGCTTCGTCGTAGGGCAGATGGCCGAGAGAGAGGGAGTCGGGGAGAGAGAAAAAATAAGATAAGAGGAAAGAGAGAGAAGTGGGGAAGGAGATAGAGTTTTGGGCCATGTGTTTTTTTTTTAAGTTGGGCCTTGTTTTAAATCTTTTAGTTGGGCCTCATAAGTGATTGAAAAATTTATTTGATTTTGGGCTCTTCTTTTAAATTGTTGGGGCTCACTAATTTAATTTGGAGATATAAGGTGGCTAAGGAATTAAATCTTTTGGGCCGGAAATTAAAATTTAATCGGGGGAAAATATTTAAATAGTTCCGTAAGTTCTTGTTTTAAGAGTGAATAATTTACCTTAGTATGAAATAATACTTTTTCAACGGTAAATAATTACAGAAATTAAAGTATGCGCTTAAATAATTTTTTAGAAATTATTTTCGACGTTATGGAAAATACAAGGAGCCAACGAAGGAAAGAACGAGCGTAAGCGGCCGACCGGCGTCGCACGCGACGCCTTGGGCGGCCGTCGAATAACTGAAAATGCACGAAAATCGAGAAAGAGAATTAAAAGATTTTAATTAGAGTGCATGCATTCTAATTATCGTCGTTACAGAGATTTGATATGAATTTTATGTGTTTTCCCGAAAAGGTGGTTCGCACGCACGTTAACTGTCGGAACGAAGAAGTTTTACGGAAATCTGAAGCGTTTGCATTGGGCTTTACTACTTAAATTCTTTTATTTTGAAATGATATGTTTATGGTGAAATAAGGGTGGTTTAAAATAGTATGTCATGCCGTTTTTATGTTTTGAAGTGCTTATCTGATTGTCTACTAGAATAAAACTCTACTAGACTTTGATAGTTAATGAATTCGGGTCTAACTAGGGTCTACGCCCTACTTAGGCTAGTGCACTGATAGGGATCGTGAGCCGTCCCCTAGGTCGGCCGGTCCAGTGATCGAGATTGTGGCCACATTCTCGTTTCACATGATAGTTCAGATATAGTAGTAGCTAAACTCTCAATTGTTTCCGCTACTCAATGTTTTAAGAATTTCTGTTATTTTTCTTGAATTGTTGAACTCTGTCATTTTCGTTATGTACTTTCGGGTTTGACCTTTGGTTTGAATAAATGGAATTTCATCGTTGATTGTTAAGTTGCAACGCCTTGAATTGTATTCCCCCCCTTCTTCCCCGCTTCTTATTTCCCCCACGAGTCAAGATTTCCCTTGCCTCCTATCCTTAGGAAGTGCGGTCGTGACATCATCATATTGATGGCCTCAGCCATCTGTCCATTTTGAATCTATAAGGCCCCCTTGAGTCCCACGGCAGTTGTACTCATCGTGCTCATTGTACTCCTTATTTTGCCCATGTCCCGCCTCCATCCATCTCTATCAGCACCAGTCGGCCCCTCAGCATCCTCCAGCTCTCTCTTCACAGTCTCTACCTCAGCATCCCTACTTCGTAAAACTAGATTTCTCCATTTTTCATATACAACAGCCCTTTGTTGAAGAAAAACGTTATGTTGAATAGCTATGGGCATCACACATAGGAAGTTGGGTAACTTACCTTGCTACCTTCATTATTACATTACTACGCAGATAAGCACCAAGGAGGTGGCAGGTATAGAGGTGGCGGACGGTGTGGGTAGTCATCAGATTGTAAGCTTGGGCCAACCAATATCCGAGATGGACCTTCACACCTTTTAGCATGCAGCAGGTAAAGTAAACTTCGGGTGTGGTAAGGGCAGAGCTTGTCTGACCCAGGAGATTGTACCTGAGGAAGACTTGCACAAAGCGCAGGACCGGGTTGACGATGTGGATCCCTTTAGAGGAACTAGTCTTGAACACCTCTCCACGCGTGTGGGTGATAAATCCTATGGCCTTTTGCATGTTGAAGCTAGCAGTTTCTTTGGGGGGCTTATCTCCCTCTCGTTCGAAATCCCTTCTTCATCTTTCTCCAGGTTAAACAACCCCATCCGCAAAGACCATTCTCTTATACTCAGCGTTATCTCTTCGTTGAACAAGCGGAAGCTGTAGAACTCCTTGGCCAGGGCAATTGGCACCTCTGTCATTCTATGATCCAGCAGCCACTCGAATCCTATGGCGCTGATGTATGATAGGGATTCTTCCTCCGACTCTATCTCACGGAGAGATGGGGGGTGTAAGCGCTTTCCTGACTTCATGAGCTTCCCCTTCTAAGTATGCCCTTCACACGTCAAGGCCTGTTTAGGGTCCTCAAAGTGGACCATGGCCTCCAGTAGCCTCTTTGTCACCAGCACCACCATCACCTCAAAGATGGGCTCCTTCTCCTAGTGGGTCTTTGCTTCTTCTTCCTCCTCATCGACATCCTCGATCTCCTCTGTTGTCTGGGAAAATGGTACTCGGATTGGTTCTGGAGAGGCTTCTTTAATCACCAGGGTCGAGGAAGCCTACCTATGCTTCTGCTTTAGGGGTTTAGCCTCCTGCTTCCCTTTGCATTTCCGTTCCGCGGCATAGCGCTTCTCCACGGCTTTAGGAGAGACCTTCTCTATCTCTACTAGGGTCTCCTGGGACTCAGGAACATCTTCCCCTATCTTATCCTCGCCATCTGAGTCCACTAATTTCAATCGCCTAGCCCTCGTAGTAGTCCTAATGTAACACCCATAAAAAAATAAAAGAGGAAAAAAAATTCATTTATTTATTTCAATTTTGTAGTCAAATCTTGGTCAAATATATCTCTCCAAACCCCATCACCAAACGATTTCCCCATATCTCCACTCCCTAAAATCTCTCCAACAAACCATATCTCCACAGAATTATTATACTACTCCATATCAGTTTCAAATCTACAATTTATATGTGAATATATATACCCAAACCGTCCCACAAAATTTTCATCACGTCTGGAGTAGGGCAGCCGTGAGTTTCATCAAGTTTTCTTCATGCACATTGAAGTCCATTCCTTGAACGAACAGGTATAGCCTTTTCCCCTCAATTTTCTTGGCATAATTCATGATTCACGGTAGTTCCTCCACCAGAATTTAATTCACCCTTGAAAATTGTTGAATGATTTATTAAAGCCTCGATCTTTAATGCTTAGATGTTGCCTTTTTGTTTCTTCCAACCTCAATTCTTGATGCCCATTAATA
>NW_024599515.1:0-20550 GCF_004379255.2 Salvia splendens
AACAGACCTTCAATTTGATTGTAAATTATATGAAAAAGGCATTGTAAAATATATTTTCTGAAGAAAAAAAAGCAGAGGGACTGGAGGAAATGCATGTTGAAAGCAAATTTGAGAAATGAAAGATTCTTCACTGCACTGCACTGTAAAATTAATCTGTGAGTATAAGGTCGAAGTTTAAGATGAGAGTTTACCGTGGTAACAGTTAATTCCATCGCATAATAAAAATGTACTGAACACTTCTCAGTTTTTACCTTAATTTTATCCCATTATCTTTTTGTAAGTATATAGGGGCCAAGGGAGAAGATGTTATCATTATGAACAACACCACAAGATCAATATTGATGAGACGGATAAAGAAGCTAGCTCCATAGAATATACTCCATGTAATTAAAGCAATGGGATGAATCAACGGTAGGCCAACTAAGCAAATGTTTCAGTTTTATATGCTGATCAATTCTTGTCTCAAGCTTATGTTAGAGATGCTAGACGATGCTTCACCAGGATTAATTCCAGTGCAGTGATAGACAATTAACCAGCAAACAGACGCAATCTTCCTGATAGACATCTTATATCGATAATTATTATGAGAATGAGAGAAGTAAACTAGAGAGGATATAAAACACATGCTTCATGTGAACTGACTATCATATTACAAATGCTGTAGCTACAGACCTTGATGCGTTAATATCATTGTCATACTCTCGGAATGAATGCCTGCAATCTCCAAGCAAAGATCGCCCATGTCCACGGAAGAAAGGATGCTCGGGACTGGAACATTTTATAGCCCAACAGAAAATAAGTGGATATTGAAATCTAAATGAATGGGTAAAAGCAGCATTTCATACATGAAAAAATGGCAAGAAGTTACATCAACATACGAACAAATTTCAATAAAATTACATTGAAATATAATGGACAAACTTGCAACCTCACTGGCTTGAATGAACAGAGAACCAAATTAATTTTCTCGGTGAAAAAATGAACAATTTTTGCATGAATGAAATTTATTGCAAATCTAGCTAATGCTGATAGAAAATGAGGTGGCACGTAATAGAAATATTTTAGGATGCAAAATGAGATGGGTGGGAAGGAATATATTCCTATCTAATATTAGAAACATCAGCCCCTTGGATGAGATAAAAATAAGTGTGCGGTAAGACCCTATCATAAATATATGTGGAGGAATAGTATATTAACAAGCTGATTTAGAGAATTAACAAAAAAAATTATCCTGATGCCTAGTTTTGTACTAATCCAAAACTAACTTGCAAGATGTCAAAATTCTACATATGATTTCATGCATGCTAATATTTGAGTATTTGGACAAGTAAAGATGCTTTCTCAAACACAAACTAGTCTCGAAAAAGTATCGTACGAAGCTTACTAATAAGTTGTGAACAAAGTAGATAACATGCGGCAGTTCAGAAGTGTTTCAAAGATCTAGCTCAACATATTGTCAGCTCTAACAATTCATAGGGTTTTGACTAAAATTCACTTTTATCATTAAGTTCGTATCCTATAAAGCTATGAAGGGCATGCCAGATGTTGGAGAAAACCGTTAAGTTAGAAGTGCCTGAGGGACACAGCCCCTGACACAAGATACACATCCTTAATTAGAAACTGAAGATCACACTTTGGTATAGCACTTCAAGCAGCTGAAGATCACACTTCGGTATAGCACTTCACTCAAAATTTTCCACCTCCGTCATCTAGAAAAGAGGAATTTAGAAGTGCATTTTCAGTTTAGAAAAGTTACAAGACCTTGAACTTGCGGTCCTTTGTTCAGCTATTGTTTTCTTTCGACTACGCCTCCAAAAGGAATTTGCTACATTTGGTTCACTGTGGGATAATCTGGACAAGAACAGGTATTTAGTAACCTCACCCAAACTAATCACATGATCAGATGAATATTATTTTAGTTGGATAACGACACAGAAAAAGTTTCCATGCATGGTACACATTATTTTCTCAGTGGGAAATAAAAATAGATGCACGCAACAAGATCAGATTATCAGTTCTGAGATTTGGATTGTTAAACAACTTCCCAACATGTATAAGCTGAAAGCACTATATTCCAGCAGTATCAGGGGAAAGGTGTAATGCTAAAAGGTTAAGGCTCAGTACAAAGAGATTTTATTTAAAGTTCAAGTTAAGAGCAACACAAACTGGATCCTAAACATTTATTCTTACCCTTCAACTTCTGTTTGATCTGAAAATGCACGCACTGGACTATTTGGTTCAATAGGTGAATCATATGAATCATTTTCAGCAGAATCACTCTCACCAGCAGAGAGATGAGAGAGAAGGACTGCCTTGGCTGAGCATGGCACCAATTTCCCAGGGCTACGTGCAAGATCAACCAAAAATTCACTAGAATTTAAAACAACTATGGCAGACATGTGCCTATACGCGTCTGATCGCTGTATTACCCCTTCTCTATCTAAACCCTGGAAGAAGTGCCAAACACAAACACAAAATGAGGAGTTGTTTATGCAGAAAAATTCAGCTATGGCAAACATTAGGAAGATAAGCAGCTGCTGATGGTATGATAAATATAAAACTCATTGCTTGTCTCAAAAGAGGTTGGCAGCTTACCACCATAAGCATACATTCCAGGCCAACAGTGTCAGCAAGAACTTTGAATAAGATAGCTTTGGAATGGCAAGATCCATGCTTTACATGGCCCAGCATATGGATACCTTGACTATCCAATGCATGAGAGACCGCTTCTAGTGCGCCTCTCACATGATCGGGTTCCAATTTGGGTCTTTTGAAGAAATCACAGACCTATAGAGGTGTTAACAATATATTTAAAAAACTTAATTTTATGAAGCTACATCAAAAAAAAAAACTATTGTAAAAGGAATTCAAAGAATTGCACACCAATCCAGCTAGCTTCTTGATTATGGCGGCAGGATTTGGATTGAGTCCCCTCACCAATGTGACAGCTAGCTGCTTTAACATAGAAAGCTTCTTATCTTTACGTGCATCAACAAGAATAACATTGGGCCTGAGCCCATCAGCATCCAAAGCCTGGAGCTCATCTATGGAGGGAATAGTATCAAAAAGCTCCTTGAATCTTCTTTCCTAAAAAATTAAGAGGAATCATAAGTAGCCAAGATAGCCACAATTAAGTTGGTTTGCAATGCCCCTTGCCATTTTAATAAGGTAATGCCTGGTTTAGAAGAGAAGGTAAATCAAGTCATTAGCACGAACAGTATGAAATAGTAGACATCCCTTTATCAACACAGAGGGCATCCATGTCATAGAATGAAAAGGAACAGTTTATTAAACTATTCCATCATGCACAATATACAAGTTCCAAAATGTAAGCTAATACAAAATTCCTTAATAAAGAAGACCCTGAGTTGGTAAGCATGAATAGAACTATTGAACTCTAAGTCTAATATAGGGCTATGACTGAAAATTTGTTAGAACTTAGAACCCAGAGCTTTCACGCAATATTTCTCTACATCGATGCTATTGTTTTCAGAAATTACTGTGTTCTTAAGACTGAAAGTTGAGTGGTTTAATGGCGATAATCCTTCACTGTTATGCAGATTTGAAAGAGATATATTACACTAATTGCAACACATACTTGGTGTTAGTCGTACAAAGAGCTAATAAACAATTCTGGGAGAATCTCATTAAAAAGATGGCCTTGTCTGGAAATTTGCATGTCACAGATGTGGAAACTGGATACATAGTTTTGGCTCAAGCACAATGATTTGATACTAAAAGTTCTGAATCAGGAACCAATTTATTACAATGATCATAGGAATGCAACAGCAGTGGTGGCCAAGATACTCAAAAAAATCCCTGGAGTCTATGCAAGAAGTTTTCTTAATTACTTGTAACAACATTGCATAGAACTTCTTGAAAAATAACAGAGTAGAAAAGAGAACTGGTTGCAAATTCAATATAATAAAAACCTTTTGAGGTGTGATTGAAAATGGCTTTGAGGCAATGTGATCTACATATCTGTCAAAAATTAGATCGGAAGGAATAAAACCAAACTAATCAAACATAGTAACATTATCTTATCTATTTGATTTCTTATTTATAAACTTCACCAAACAAAGCAGAATATATTAGTCGTAAGTTTAGCATACAAAAAAATTATAGCATATCTTAAAATTAATAATAACACTTACTGGATAGACGAAGTAGAAACCATCCGGAATTGGTTCTGCTAGCTTTCCAGTGTCCCACAAAATCTGTGATGCTAAATGAAGGGCTGGACTCCCACAGTCAAGCTGACATTTTGATTTAGAACTTGAGGTTTCATCTGGAGAAGCCAGAGAAATTACTCGCAGTTTATCAATAAGACCTGATGGCCACCACTGGGCATTATGAACTGATCCTTCCACCAGTCTAGTGTCATCCGTTGTCTCCTCCATGTATTCTTCAACTCAAAATACAATATCATGTTTGGCAACATGCAACATGCATAAGAGTCATAGCAAACGCAAACTCTTCTCCACAAAATATTCATAAACAGCTTGTCTATGATTTGCGTGTAGAACAAAGAATCTACAACTTCAAAAAGAGGGGGGAAATGAGCAAGCTCAGAAAATTAAATTATTTTCACAGTGTTTATTTAATGCATTTTATAACAGAATGAACCAAATAGCATTTTTTAACAAATCTCTCATATCCTCCCAAAAAATGGAGCACAACGAAGATGGTATATAAAATAAAAACGTTTTCAGGGTCACCTTTTCTCCACAAGTGTAAAAAAGTTTGAAATGAAAATGAAATTGAAAATCATGTCATCCACAAAGATGTTAATAAATAAAAGTAAATTTTCCTGACAGATTTTATAGTTTATGCGTGTCCATTCCTTTCATCTTAAGTGGCACCAATGTGAACTAAAACGGAGGAGCACGTTAACCTTCCAACATGGCAGATTCACTGCTAACTAACTTTTTTAGCTTAGGCAACACATTTTCTATCTTTGTTTTTCCGCTACGGTACTTGATTTTCCTTTAGTTTCAAAACTAGGCTTTCCTTGTACAGATTTTGTAACCAATTCCCAAAACATGAGAATAAAAACTTGCTCCATGCCTCCAACTTATCCTTCACTAGCCAACAGGATGCATTGTGATAACCAATGATATAATCTACTTTCCAACAAACCCATCAAACAGCAGCTCTCTCCACAGCTCCAATACACAAGCATGAGCGCATTCACAAACAAGAGAACAAAGTAAAAACTAAAGAAAAATAAGGAAGGACTGGATTCATTGATCAATTAAAAATCAATATAGCAAAGGAGTGGATATGACAATGAGAGGAAGGGAAAAACCTCATTCTCGTTACAAACTCAAAATCAGAGAACTTAACTTGATTTTCAAACTGGAAACCAATCAGTCAATAAGAAATCCAAAAACTTGCACTAAAGGTAAAGAAGAAGATAGCAGCAGTGTATTAACGAAATAAAATTCATTTTCCAATTAATTAATGAAACAAAAGTTCCTCATCCGCTCATCCGGAAGCATGTAGAAAGGAACAAATAATCAATCAAGCAGCAGTGTATTAACGAATTGACGTCAACAAAAGTTGGAAACGGAACAAACAATGGCAAATAACGATGACGGAGAGTTACCGGAAGATCTGTTGCCGTGAATCTGAAAATGATTAGCGGAATCATGGCAATCTGAATCTGGGAGAAGTGGCTTTAACCGTTAAACTCTGCTTCTACGTTGGCGTCATTATTAAAAGAAAATCAATGGATTGATTAGTTCATCCTGTAGATTTAATATTAATATTAATATAAATATAAATATAAATATAAAATAAATACTACACGTCAACGACTCCTGGCGTGGCGTGGTTTAATTTTGCGAATATTTTAATTCGAAAAGGGGCGTTCAAACCAACCCGCGTGTGGAGCGCACATTCTAAATTTCTAATTAATACAGCGTGTCCGATTTAGAGTCACCAAAATCAAAGATAAATTAAATTTTATTATTAGTTCTCATTTAGAAATTTTGGTGATGAATTTTATGCATGCACTAAATGATTAAAAGGTAAAATAACTTCCAAACAGATTGTGTAAACAAATTAAGAAGTTGGATAAATTTTATTTGACAAAAATACTCTCTCAGTCTCATGTTACTTGCACTGTTGTTTTTCGGCTCGTCACCAACTCCTTACATTATTTATAGTTTAAGTTAGAATTAATGCATTTAATTAATATGTTAGTTTAAGTTAAGAGCTCTTTTATTAAGTGATATCTCATTACACTTAAAATTCTAATTTAATTATATTAAAAAATCAATCCCAAATTTACGGCGTAAAATGAAAAGTGCAAGTAACATGGGACGGAGTGAGTATAAAAAAGATGTTTATTTCGGAATAGGTAAACACGACAAGTGAACATTTACTCCATATTTATTGAGTAAGTGAAAAAAGGATAAATGCAGATTGAAATGGCTAACTCTTACCATAAGGCCATCCACAATAGAAATAGCCCAGCAATAGCCCAGTCATAGCCTAGCCACAAACTCCTTCTGTCACATCATCAGCACTAAAATCCTCCTGCCACATCATCAAAACAAGCAAATAGCTCAGTCATAGTCCAGCCATAGCCTAGTCACATCACTAATAACAATTATATAAAAATAAAATAATTAACAATCACACAATATACGGAATTTAATTTACGAGACATATACGGGAAACATTAATAATACTATTAAAATTTTAAAAAGTACAATATTTTAAAAAATTATAATAATTAAAAAAAGTACAATAATTCACTCCTCGTCTCCGTCGTCGTCTCCTCCGTCGCTGTCGCCACCCTCGCCTCCGCCTCCGTCACTGCCATTGCCGCCGCCTCCGTCGCCACCATCGCCGCCGCCTCTACTCCCTCCTGTCTCCCTCCGTGCCGCCTCCAACTCGTCCTGCATGCTCATGATCAATGTTTGAAGCAAACTCTTCTCCAAGGGGTCCACCGCCACTCGCCATTAGGGCAACGTCTTGTCCATCTGAGCGCGCGTTTGTTGACGCGCGAAGAATTTGAGATCCGCTTTGGATTGGCCAAGGAAGGATGCCGAATGGACCTCCTGGGAACCCTCGGCGACCCCCTTGCCTCCCGTTGAGCCCGCTTGTGCCCAGCCGGGCGAGTTCGGCGAGCGAACGAACGAGGGGTCGGAACCTCCTAGGCCGTCTTTGGGAGGTCGTGGGAACCACCGCTGCTGCCGCTGAAATCACCGGTATAGTTCAGTCGTTGCTTCTTCGGCCAGCCAGCGTCGACACCTACTCAGAACTTCTCGAAGTCGTTCAACACAAGATAGCAGTTCCAGTAGGTGAACTCCTTATACAACCCGGGCTGGGGGAAGGCTTTCTCCGCTATCCTCCTGCAGTCTTCCTCCTTTTGGCCACTGCTCTGCATGCGGAGGGCCTTGGCGTACAAACCCGAAAATCGGGAGACGGCAGCCCTGATTCGGTCTCACCCCTTCCGACAACCCTCCCCGTTGCGTGGCCTCCCCTCCGGGGAAAATGTCTGGTAGGCTGCTGCTATCTTGCCCCACAAGTTGACGATCCTCTAGTTGTTCGAAACGAGAGTATCATCGCAAACACTCACCCACGCCTTAGACAGCGCGACGTTCTCCGCGTCCGTCCACCTCCTCCGGACCTGGCTATCCACACCCGGCTGCGACGACTCGTCCTTCTTCTTTGGGTCGCTCCGACCCCGCACTGCTCTCCCCATTTGATCGGGAGTTTCCAGAACCCCGAGCATATCGAACCCCAACTCCTCTAAGGAGAAAGACTCAAATTGCGTGAACTGCGAATCCGCTGGGGTCGATGTGTGCGAAGAAGCAGTCGAAAAATCAAAACTGGGGCGATAGACGTTTTCCTCCCCCGGCGTCCCCTGCGTCGCCGGTACCCCCTGTCGGAGGCTGCATCGGCGCCCCCTCCCTAGGCATCATCTGCATCCCGGGTGCCCACCCCGGCATCATCTGCACACCGGGCTGCATCCCCGGTACCCCCTGCCACGCCGGCGTACTCCCCCCAGGTGCCATCCCGGGCATCATCCCTGCCACGGGTACATGTTATAGTACCCTGGCATCAGACCCCATCCACCTCCCACAGATATCGGGGGAGTTTGAGACCCGCTCGTCACTGGAGTACCTTCGTTGGTGTTCTCCATTTCTCGGTGTTGATCTTGTACAGAAATTAAGATAGAGAGATTACTCGTTAAAACAAGTGGTGTGAATGAAAATGACGTGCAAAGCGCATATATATAGTGTTTCGAAAAAGAAAAAAAATCGTCTAGGCGATGCGCTAGGTGATCCGAACGCTGCAATAGCGCCGAGCGGATCGCCCAGAGCATCGCCTAGCGCCACGAAATCGCCGAGCGCTAGGCGGTTTTTAATCCCGAAAATGGCTGGGCGATTGCAATGGACCGCCTAGCGCCGGCGCTCGGCTAGGCGGTGCGCTAGGCGCCATTGCGGATGGCCTAATAAAAACGTGTACTTATTTCGGAATATTTTGAAAAATAATATGGTTCAATTATTACGTGACAGAAGAGTAATAGATAGATTAAATTTATCGTTTGAGTTAAAATGGCAATTTTTCTTAAATTGTTAACTTGCTAACTCATCAATACAATGTACTTTATTAAAAATGTCAACACGGTGATACTAAAAAGTTAGCAACGGATCACACCCCTTAAATTTATTATATATTTATATTTGAACATTTTAAAAAGTATTTATTATAAACGACAAATATCTTAAAATTTGCAATAAACTCAAACATCCCACGATATAGCCTCGACAGACAATTAATTGGACCATAGCATTATTTGAGCTTGTCTATAGCAAACAACTTGCAGTATAGTCGTGAACTAATGAAAGTATGCAATTTTTAAAGTTGGATTAATGGTATATAAATTGTACATATTACATATGGTATATAAATTTATATTACATATAAATTGTACATATTACATAAAGATAGTACAGATATATATATTAACTATACATGTATATACATTTTTAGATTATAAATTAATTTTGTTTTTAGTTGTGTTATTTTATAACAATAACGAGAAAATGATATGAATAATTTGTGATAAAATTTATAAATTGATTAATTTTTAATCTAAAATTTCAAAAAAAGTTTATCTATGTACATTTATCACTATCTTAATTTTATTGTAAAATTTTAAACTGGATGAACTTTAAATTAGATTTCTGGAAATGATTTTGTACAATTTAAATCCCTAAATTTGAAAGAATACTAAGTACAACATGTTTTTTACAAATTATTTATCACAAGCATTCTCTATTTTTTTTCTCATTAGTCCTTTGAATTAATTGAGGGTATAGTTATATTAAACTAAATTTATTAATAGTATTTAATGAAGTCAAATTGAACATTTAAAGTTTACATTGTTTATTTTCAAAAAAAATTATTATTTTTGGGCCTGGGGTTTTTGGTCCCCAACAATTTAAATTATGTTTATAGTTATATATATTCGGCAATATGGCCCATATTATATCGTACAGTTGTGCATGGATATAACTTATAACTTGGCATCTCAATTTTAAATGGTATAGATCATAAATTTATTGAGTATATTAAAAAGTTTCACAGATATCAATATTATTTAGACATAATTATTAAAATATTTTTAATCTATGATCTTATTGAAATACTCTTTATAATCTAAAAATAAAAATAATTTTTTTATCTAATTTATAAATATATCATATAATATTAGTGGAGTAATATTTTTCGTTTCAGACTATACATTGTTTATTCTAGAAAAACTATTCTTAATAATTTTGTGTCAACGTATATATCTGTAGTTTCAATTGCTTATTAGTGCTAATGTTATTTTTGGTGGTTTAACACCAAAAATACTTCACATCTATTAACAGTCATTATGGCTTCTAGCAAATCAAAATTATGGCTCAGCAATTATAGACATTTGACAACACTGTGGCTGAAGCCATATTTCTTAAAAACAATAAATATAATGAAACATATGTGTTAAATAAAAGAATCTCATATGATAATGCATTTCGATATTCGTGCTGAGATTCAATTTCTTTACGACTTATATTGTCCCACTAATTGATTCGATAAGTACAATCAGTGGCGGATCCAGGATCCGGAAATGGAGGGGGCGGAATATATAATATTAGTTTGGTTTAGTGCGGACATGACTATTTTTTTGGTTATTCGGGGCGACGCCGGAGGCAAACGGAGGGGGCGGACATGGTAAAATTACATCCCGATAAGGGAAAAATAGTCGCACGGAGGGGGCGACCGCCCCCTCCTGCCCCCCTAGATCCGCCACTGAGTACAATGCAGATGATAGTATCATAATACTACTCCCTATTATTCAAATCATCTTTTTGTTTAAAACACTATATTTCCATTTGATGGTTGTGAGTCATGACTCGTGAGCATATAATATGTTCATATTTATTTTGATTACCAATTATATGCTCATATTTATTTTGATTACCAATTAATTAGAAGCTTAATCAAATAATTACACAGGGTTATATTAGTTTATGAAATCATTACTACACGGAGGGAGTAGTTTTTATGAGAGTAAAACTATACATATTTAGACATTCGAAAAAAGAAGCTATATAACTAAACAGAGAGATTACCTAACTATTAACAAAATGATTAATACTTATTGATATATACACATAAAAATTTATTGTTAATTCAATACAATTCTTTTGCATCAACTGCTTCAATGCACTTAAAAATGATCAGAAGTGTTCAATATAAATGTGAAAATCACTACACACTGAATAAGACCAATATCGACAATTTCACAAAGTTAGTGGTCTGAGCATTTTAATAGCAGATGAAGAAAAATTGCAGACGGTGTTCACTCCTCATCGAGATTAGAGCACATTTATGCCACCAACAAAAGTTCATTTTGTTTTATTTCACTTGTAGTAGTATAAAACAGCAGAAGGTTTATTTTGCAAACAATAAATTAAATACCAACATTAATCTCAGGTGGTTTGCATGTGGATTTAAATTATTAATAATTTCAGTTCGACTGATTCCCACAATAAACAAGATTTGAACACATTTTTGGTCAAGCAAGTTTGAAATTTAATATGGGCATTTTAGGAATATGCTATCTCTCTTTGTTATTTCAATTTCATTTCATCTATCAAATATAGAGTTTAATTATGTGGATATATTAACTCGTTTAGACTTTTAAACTAGCTAGTTTTGAGTTGCCGATGTTGAGTCGTCGAATCAAAAGTCATTGTGTAATTATTTGTAGATAGTTTATAGTTGAACATTCAGACCATAGACCATTAGATTATACGTAGTAATAAAATAAATAAAAATATTAATAATTCAAACTAACATTATATCAATATAGAGGGTGACAATTCTTAACTCGGTAAGAAAATTATGGTTTGGCCATTATTATGTCGTGTGTCGAATGAGTAGTTATCTGTCGGCGTGAAATTAAGTAATTTACCAAGTAATTTTATGTAACGACCTGCTAAAACGATATTATTAGAAACAATAATGTTGGCGTAATTATACACATATAAGTAACTTTTTGCGTAATTAATTTCGAATTACGATAGAGGGTTGTTTACGATAGAGTGTCGTTGTTGTTTCTAACGACAACCAAGTATATAAAAAAATATATATGTATAATAAAAGAATCAAGACCCATAATCAAAATTTTAATGTCCGATACATCCAACAAAATTTAATACATCGCACTCTAAGCAAATTGGGTACTTCAGCGCGGGCAGCCACGGACTTGAACCGATTATATCTACACCAAGTTAAATGAACAAGTGAACAATTATCAAATAATTACGTTAATAAACAAATATATTTAAATAAATAAAAAAGAGAGAAAGAGGGCAGATACAGAGAATCAAATTTTTTCCACACAACATTAAATGATGCATAAATAGATTGCAGTAGAAGCCATCTTTCTTTGACATAATATTTGAAGGATACGCCACTTGACATCTATTATGTATAGGTTCAATTCATTTTCTTTAACTCACCCACATCACAATCACACAATCATTTTTCACTCTACCCCGGTTAAAACCGTTCATTCCCCCTCACTCCATAAATCTCTCCCACATCTAAACCAAATCACATTCCCTCTATAATATTCCTTTCACAGTCAGTTTTCTACTATTCCGTTCTCTGCATCAAGAAAACAAGACTTATTCTTCTCAACTTCAATTCAAGGTAATTTCTTCACAATCCCATGAATACGAACCTCCACATTTTAATTTCATGATATCAATTCTTGAAATCACAGTGAGGAGAAACTGACAATTGAAATAGAAGTGAGGAGAAACTGACAATTGAAATAGAAGCCGAGAAATTCATCGAGTTGCTTCCTTTTTTCACAAATCTGCCAATTGAAGGTATACACTTTCCCCACCCAAATCCAATTCTATACTTGTGCATCTCATGAAATCAGTAACCGAAGCAAATCAATAATTCGGACAAACTAAATCAAATAATCGAAATTCAATTCATGAAATCAAATTAAGAACTTATCTTCGGGGCTGTTCGGGTTAGTTTCGGGACGTTTCGGGGCTGTTCGGAGTTGCTCGGAACTGCGCGGTGTCGGTTCGGGGTGGACTCGGAGTCAATCGGAAGCTGACCGGCAGGCTGGGACAGCAGCGGCTACAGCAGCGCCTCCCGGCAGCTGCATCGCGTCTCCCGGCAGCGACAACAGCATCTCCCGGCGGCGACGGAGCAGCGACAGCAGGCGCCTGACTCAGCGCTGCTGCTCGGCTTCGGTGACTCCACGGCGGCGAATCTGGAGCGATGCGGCGGCAGCGGAGGAGCCCGACGGCAGCAGCGGCGTCGGGCGACGGAGGGGCGAATCGGCGCTACCGCCGATGGTTCAGCGGCGTGCGACTGAAGGATCGGACGACACCTACGTCGCCGGAGTACAGTGAGCGTCGGAGGGGAGACGGCCGACGACTCTGGTGTGGTGAGGTTGGCGGAAGGCGACGGGATTTGGGGGTGATGAGAGAGAGATTGAAATGGTGAATGAATGATATGTGTTGACCGAGATGGAGGAAGTAGAGGGAATCTCTTTTGCTTTGGGCCATCCTTTTTATTTTGTTTGGGCTCAATCTTTTATTTGTGTTGGGCTCAAGTTTTAATTGGAGAAATAAGGTGGGCTAGGATAACAATTGTCTTGGGTAAAATTTATTAATCCTTGGACCGATAATTTAATTGTTGAGAATTATTTAATTAATTTCGAAATAATTTTGAAGTATGAATAATTTATCCCAAGCCCGGAAAACATATAATTTTTTTCTTAGCAAAGGGGAAATAGTTGCGATAATTCAATTATGCGCTTAAATAAATTTTGGGATTTTTGTTCGATATTATGATGGAAAATACGAGGAGCTAACGGAGGAATTATGAGCGTAAGCGGCCGACCGGCATCGCCCCGCGACGCCTCGGGGGGCCGCTAAGGAAATGGAAAGAAAGAGGGAGACGACGTTCTTAAGTCACAAAAATAATTAAGTTAATAAAGAAGTGCTATTAATTAAATTTCCCAATTTAATTAATATGCAAGTTTCTAAAATTTTCTAACGGTGAACAAATGATAAAAGAAATAAAGTAGGGGCATGCATTCCTAGAAGTATGTGAATTTTTCTCAAGTCTTATTAGTACGTTATTTGTTTTCAAAAGGCTATCTCCGCGAGTTAAGGGTGGAGTCAGGAAAATTCAAGTTAAGGGAACTAGACAATCAAGGTGAGCTTTCTTATACTAAAAATACAAATTGTATTTTATGAAAACTTGAACACATGTTCGTGATTTTTAAAGATGTTGTCTTGCCATAAATGTTTTTGTGTATGATGCCTATCTGTTGGCTACGGCCAAGTGAATTATGAATGATGATATAAGTCGAATTCTGGTCCCAGTGAGGGTGGTGTCCCCGCTCGGACTAGTGTACACAAGCTCCCTTTGCATGTTGGGCAGAGCAGGTGACCGAGGAAGGTGGCCACCTTCCCGGCACAAGAATACCTCTGACATGTTGGGCAGAGAAGGTGACCGTGCGAGAACACCATCTCGACGGCACAATGTGATCAGATATGGCTAAGTACAGGAAAAAAAGGGACTGCAGTCCAATGTGATATTTTTAGTAAGCTCGGGTCTTTTCAACAACACCCCGAGTGTTACTGTGATGATGGCTTGACAATATTTTCAAATGTATATGTGTAATTTTCGGCAATGTGTTCACTGAGTACTTTTTGTACTCAGCCCTGCATATATTTCTAAATGTGCAGGTTGAGCAGCGAAGTGGTGGAGGAAGTGCTATTGAGACAAGACATTTAATTCAGTCAGATTTTGACTCTCGGAGGTTCATGTCTTCATACATGGAACCGCGTTCATTTGCTTCTGTTGTGCATTTTAAAAGACTCAAGTCTATTTTGTTCAAAACTCTGATATTTTGAAATTTTTACAAACAATTACTCGAGTCTTCATGATCGAGTATCTTTCTTCTATGTATCAGCATTTAATTAATCATGTCTCGCAACCAATGCTTGATTTTATTTTTCCCCTTATTTCTTTCCCCGCTTCTTTAATCCTCCCCTAGTCGCGATCAACCGTGTTTTCTATCCTTAGAAAATGCGGTCGTGACAGAGTGGTATCAGAGCATTCTTTATCGCTCTGAACCCGAGAGTTTTCTTTGAAAATCTTTGGTCTAGCCTTGTTCCACTAGACTGTCTAATCGATGAAAATGATCTTAGCACTCCCACCAATCGCGCTCAATGAGGAAAAAGGTAACTTGTTCTTTTTCAAAAGAAAGTCAAGATGTTTGAAAGTTTGAAATGGAGAAATAACTCATGCAGTTAATTTGAGTGAACAGATGAAAATACTGAGTTTAAAGAAAGAGTTGATATTTCTTGATTTGGTAGCATGCTTAAAGAAAGAGTTAGTATGCCTTTTCTTTGCTAAAGACTGTGAATGCATGAACAAAGAAGTAACTTTCGTAAATGGAAAAAGATACTGAAATATGAAAGTTTAAAGTATACGAGTCTGGTACCAATTGTTGAAATGATGTCTCTTTTTGAGTTTGTGAAATGATACTTGTTTTTTTAGTAGTCATTGAATCAGGTTGTTAGATTGGGGAAATCAAAATTTCCAAAGAACATAGAATACTTAGATATGCATTCATTCTAGAACACAATATGAACTCGAACTTAGAAGTACAGTATGAACATTTCTCTCTTTCCCGAGCGACGAAAAGAAAAGGACGCGATAAGAAAGAAACTTCGTCACAAGAAAAGCAATCCAACATAGAACAAAACGATGTTTCTAGAAAGATGGTAGGGGTTAGATGCCATTCTCTATGTCCCAATGACATGAATAATATGGGTTAGCCATTATCTTTCTGGACAATCCAATCACTCCAAAGTATCATACCTTCGATCCAACTAAGTGATATATGCATATTTAGCAAGAGAATTGACTGCAACGTAGACAAAGAATCCAGTCTTGCAAATAATAAGTAAACAGAAACGACGTGTTACGAGGATGGGCGTTATGACGAACCGAGAGTACCAAAGAGTCGTAATTCCACATATGGTCATTTGACGTGATCGTAAAGTGAAAATAGCTTGTGACCAAAGTTTCTCATAACTCATTTACCATCCTTTATAAAGCGTTAAACAACGGAGTATCACCATCTTAGTTAACCAGGAAGATTCATCAGCAACGCTTACTTGGATTACCATGAATTCCATTTCCTCGCATCCCCCTGATCAAATTACTTTTGTTGAATTAAGATATTAAATGACTTCATTTGCAAGGTATTGTGCCATTATTTTTCCCTCTTCTATGTCAAGGTTGTGAATCACTTTCAGTTTTGAGCTTGCTCCCTCATGTTTTCAGATAACCTCCAGTGACTACGGTCCTTCTTTACTCACTCTGTATAAAAGCAATACTTTGACTCTCTGAATTCTTGCCAACAAACTCCTATTCTAGGAGCTGCTTTATTTATAACCATCAGAATGAACATGTTTCCGTAAACTATTGCCTCTTCAATGATAATATTCTTCAAAGATCATTAGTAGACCTTTAGTGTTTTCAAATGTGCTTGCTGACACTCATTAATTTATAAAGAATAGTCACCTCTTCTTAATCCCACTATAATTATTCATTCATGCTTTGAGCTCTTTAGCAACTCCAAGTCTAAAGTAATTTGCTCTCTTCCCGAACTAGTTTGCTCTGGTTGTCTTCTCTGCTAGTTAATTTCCGTTATTTGGTTATAAACTTTGTGAATTCATTAACATGATATAGTATCATGATGTTGTGGACCCAAAAGGGTAGTTCCTTGTTATTCTTCTTTCTCAAATCCACTTGAGACCAATCATTTTCAGTCTTACTATTTTGGAGCAGCCATCTGGTGAGACCTTAAACCTCGACCCTTTGTGTTTTCAGACATACTTATTGATAAGCTTTTTGTTTTACATGAGTACTCTCATATTCTAAATTCAAATATGACTATTGTCTCTTGATTTGAGCTTTTCTGCAGCTCCATATTTAAAGCTGACATATTGTTTCTCCCTTGGCTAGTTTCTTCTTGTTGCCCTCTTTATTAGTTAGTTTCCCTGAACTGCTTACAAACTCTATAAATTCCGTTGATATGATCTTCTATCACAGTGTTGTTGAGCAAATTGCAATTGTTTGTTTTTCCTATCCTTTTCAAATCCATTTGTAACCAACCATCTCAGGTCTTCATGTTATCATCTGAGGATACTTGAACTTTTCTACTTCATTGTTCATTTTGATTATATTATTGGCAACCTATTATTGACATCTGCATTCTATTCATCTTACCCTCACTTTCGCAATTTATTCCATCTAGCAAGCTCTTCCCACAATGAAATTCTCAAGTTCTATGGGTATAGCTCAAGCCCTTGAAGTTGTATCTTTTCTTTTCTGGGGGTGAGCATAATGAGCCCTATTGAGCATAGTCTTTGCACTTCATGAAAACGATTTATTGGACCCTAAGAAATTCTGGAATAAGTGGGCCCAGTAGCATATCGCTTAGCATTACCACCCAATTTTGGGAACGCACACAACGTATTCCACGTCTCCCAACTTCGAATGCACGTGTTTGAAAAAAAAAATGTGATGCGCCACGAAAAATCGCTCTAGAGTCTGACCTGAGTTACGAAGAAAAGCCGGTGGAAATACTAGATTGAAAGACGCAACAGCTTCGGAATAAGTCGATTACTACAGTGAAGGTTTTGTGGAAAAACCACGGACCAGAAGAGGCAACATGGGAGTTAAAAGAGGAAATGAAAGAAAAATATCCAGAGCTTTTTGTCTAACTACTTTCTAAATTTCGGGACGAAATTTCTTTTAAGGGGGATAGTATGTAACGACCTGCTAAAACGATATTATTAGAAACAATAATGTTGGCGTAATTATACACATATAAGTAACTTTTTGCGTAATTAATTTCGAATTACGATAGAGGGTTGTTTACGATAGAGTGTCGTTGTTGTTTCTAACGACAACCAAGTATATAAAAAAATATATATGTATAATAAAAGAATCAAGACCCATAATCAAAATTTTAATGTCCGATACATCCAACAAAATTTAATACATCGCACTCTAAGCAAATTGGGTACTTCAGCGCGGGCAGCCACGGACTTGAACCGATTATATCTACACCAAGTTAAATGAACAAGTGAACAATTATCAAATAATTACGTTAATAAACAAATATATTTAAATAAATAAAAAAGAGAGAAAGAGGGCAGATACAGAGAATCAAATTTTTTTCCACACAACATTAAATGATGCATAAATAGATTGCAGTAGAAGCCATCTTTCTTTGACATAATATTTGAAGGATACGCCACTTGACATCTATTATGTATAGGTTCAATTCATTTTCTTTAACTCACCCACATCACAATCACACAATCATTTTTCACTCTACCCGATTAAAACCGTTCATTCCCCCTCACTCCATAAATCTCTCCCACATCTAAACCAAATCACATTCCCTCTATAATATTCCTTTCACAGTCAGTTTTCTACTATTCCGTTCTCTGCATCAAGAAAACAAGACTTATTCTTCTCAACTTCAATTCAAGGTAATTTCTTCACAATCCCATGAATACGAACCTCCACATTTTAATTTCATGATATCAATTCTTGAAATCACAGTGAGGAGAAACTGACAATTGAAATAGAAGTGAGGAGAAACTGACAATTGAAATAGAAGCCGAGAAATTCATCGAGTTGCTTCCTTTTTTCACAAATCTGCCAATTGAAGGTATACACTTTCCCCACCCAAATCCAATTCTATACTTGTGCATCTCATGAAATCAGTAACCGAAGCAAATCAATAATTCGGACAAACTAAATCAAATAATCGAAATTCAATTCATGAAATCAAATTAAGAACTTATCTTCGGGGCTGTTCGGGTTAGTTTCGGGACGTTTCGGGGCTGTTCGGAGTTGCTCGGAACTGCGCGGTGTCGGTTCGGGGTGGACTCGGAGTCAATCGGAAGCTGACCGGCAGGCTGGGACAGCAGCGGCTACAGCAGCGCCTCCCGGCAGCTGCATCGCGTCTCCCGGCAGCGACAGCAGCATCTCCCGGCGGCGACGGAGCAGCGACAGCAGGCGCCTGACTCAGCGCTGCTGCTCGGCTTCGGTGACTCCACGGCGGCGAATCTGGAGCGATGCGGCGGCAGCGGAGGAGCCCGACGGCAGCAGCGGCGTCGGGCGACGGAGGGGCGAATCGGCGCTACCGCCGATGGTTCAGCGGCGTGCGACTGAAGGATCGGACGACACCTACGTCGCCGGAGTACAGTGAGCGTCGGAGGGGAGACGGCCGACGACTCTGGTGTGGTGAGGTTGGCGGAAGGCGACGGGATTTGGGGTGATGAGAGAGAGATTGAAATGGTGAATGAATGATATGTGTTGACCGAGATGGAGGAAGTAGAGGGAATCTCTTTTGCTTTGGGCCATCCTTTTTATTTTGTTTGGGCTCAATCTTTTATTTGTGTTGGGCTCAAGTTTTAATTGGAGAAATAAGGTGGGCTAGGATAACAATTGTCTTGGGTAAAATTTATTAATCCTTGGACCGATAATTTAATTGTTGAGAATTATTTAATTATTTTCGAAATAATTTTGAAGTATGAATAATTTATCCCAAGCCCGGAAAACATATAATTTTTTTCTTAGCAAAGGGGAAATAGTTGCGATAATTCAATTATGCGCTTAAATAAATTTTGGGATTTTTGTTCGATATTATGATGGAAAATACGAGGAGCTAACGGAGGAATTATGAGCGTAAGCGGCCGACCGGCATCGCCCGCGACGCCTCGGCGGCCGCTAAGGAAATGGAAAGAAAGAGGGAGACGACGTTCTTAAGTCACAAAAATAATTAAGTTAATAAAGAAGTGCTATTAATTAAATTTCCCAATTTAATTAATATACAAGTTTCTAAAATTTTCTAACGGTGAACAAATGATAAAAGAAATAAAGTAGGGGCATGCATTCCTAGAAGTATGTGAATTTTTCTCAAGTCTTATTAGTACGTTATTTGTTTTCAAAAGGCTATCTCCGCGAGTTAAGGGTGGAGTCAGGAAAATTCAAGTTAAGGGAACTAGACAATCAAGGTGAGCTTTCTTATACTAAAATACAAATTGTATTTTTGAAAACTTGAACAACATGTTCGTGATTTTTAAGATGTTGTCTTGCCATAAATGTTTTGTGTATGATGCCTATCTGTTTAGCTACGGCCAAGTGAATTATGAATGATGATATAAGTCGAATTCTGGTCCCAGTGAGGGTGGTGTCCCCGCTCGGACTAGTGTACACAAGCTCCCTTTGCATGTTGGGCAGAGCAGGTGACCGAGGAAGGTGGCCACCTTCCCGGACAAGAATACCTGACATGTTGGGCAGAGGAGGTGACCGTGTGAGAACACCACTCGACGGCACAATGTGATCAGATATGGCTAAGTACAGGAAAAAGGGACTGCAGTCCAATGTGATATTTTTAGTAAGCTCGGGTCTTTTCAACAACACCCCGAGTGTTACTGTGATGATGGCTTGACAATATTTTCAAATGTATATGTGTAATTTTCGGCAATGTGTTCACTGAGTACTTTTTGTACTCAGCCCTGCATATATTTCTAAATGTGCAGGTTGAGCAGCGAAGTGGTGGAGGAAGTGCTATTGAGACAAGACATTTAATTCAGTCAGATTTGACTCTCGGAGGTTCATGTCTTCATACATGGAACCGCGTTCATTTGCTTCTGTTGTGCATTTTAAAGACTCAAGTCTATTTTGTTCAAAACTCTGATATTTTGAAATTTTTACAAACAATTAACTCGAGTCTTCATGATCGAGTATCTTTCTTCTATGTATCAGCATTTAATTATCATGTCTCGCAACCAATGCTTGATTTTATTTTTCCCCTTATTTCTTTCCCCGCTTCTTTAATCCTCCCCTAGTCGCGATCAACCGTGTTTTCTATCCTTAGAAAATGCGGTCGTGACATTT
>NW_024599516.1:0-34501 GCF_004379255.2 Salvia splendens
TCAAGGTAATTCGGCAACCTCCATCTCTGTACACGTTTTTACATCTAAATCAAATAGCCAAACTCATTGAACTTCTGGAACAGGACCGAGAAAGAGATTCAAGCCACACACTCTTTTCAATCCACTGCTAGTCTCCATTACAAATCTGACCAGAGGTAATTTCAGAGAAAATCCATCTTCCTCTTCCAAAATAAATCCTCTTTTGACACATTCTCAGCGTTCCGTCATTCTTCGAAAATAGCTTTGGTGCACCCCGAGGTGGCACACTGAATTTGATGAAACCCAGGTTTTCACAGTTCTTGCAGTTGCATCTTGAGTTCTTCCAATTCCTTAGTCATCATTTTGTATGTTGTCCTAGATATTTAGGGTTGATCATAGCTCCAAGTCAATTTTAATCTACGACTGTCTATCTGTTAGGAAAGGCAATCCAACATGACTTTTCTTAACGGTCCTAATCTCATGTCGATAATAAAGACAAACTTATTTCGCCATTTTCACTTTCGGTCTACTTCATCTGGATGTGAACATATCACTGAAAACTTCTTCCAACATTCCCTCCATTTTCTTCCTATGCGAAAATTCTTATAATAATGTTCCTAATTCTCTACTTTGTTTGAGGAGGTGGTGGGGATACCACGCGTTTCTTTCTTTCGATTCCTTTCCTACTCGCATATCTTGACTCGAACGTTTCTCTCTTTGTTGATGGTGTCACCTTGTTACCATACTCTTATTTTCTCGGCAATTGTCGTATTGTAGCAGTGATCTTTAAATATTCCATTCCTCGTTGCTCATTTAGTTTTATTCATCATCCTCGTATCGATCGATCAACTATTTTCACCTAGATCTTTACATCGTACAAGATGATCAGGCCCAAGTGCCTATAATTCCCTTAACATTTTTTACTCATTATCTATGTACATAACACGACATTCAATTTCCAGCTCGTTACGAGCGGTTCGTAAATGCGAAACATTCCTCGTCTCGTTCTATTGGTCATGTCTCCACTTCTGGTTGGTATATCATTTCTGTGCGTACCTGTCTACAAAACTTATTTCCCATGTGTATCTTAAAAGATCAAGCTTTTGCCTTTCCCTACCATGTTGCATCAAGAACTCCGAATGTGTATCAAGAACTCAAAATTTAATCAAACAGTCTTAACTTGGATATGGACTGATTTCAAATTATAGCAACACTGCTAAAACGTCTCTATATTGGAAGAGTTTAGAAATCACTCAAGGAAACAAGAATTATAATTTTAGCTCTTTTGCTTTGAATCTCTACACTAACTCGCAGCAATTGGTTTGGATTATCCCAACAAAGGTTGAAAGAACATAAGATAGGTCATGAAAATAGGATGAGATTGAAATAGATCTCAATTCCCGTGGTAGGCTACCAAAAAGATAATTCAGTTGTCCGATCAATTTTGAAAGGTCCATACAACAATGGATAATGTCCCAAACAATGTCATGGCCAGGAATGATAAGTTGCATGAGGATTTAGAAATGTAGGCAGTTTCCACGAAGCAACACTAATCATGGTTCAACGAAGATCAAAATATGGAATAATGATATCACATCAATGGATTCACAGGTTTGCAACCAACGTGAAGTGAACTTTTAAGAGAATCAGCTAGATCAAACACGTTAAGGAAAAAGAGAACAAGATAGCCTTAACTTGGTATTGCAGAAAGAAAAATCGTTGAGCATGAAACAATATATGTAGTGAAACTGAGCTAAAAAGAATTTCACTTCTGCAAGAAAGAACTTGCCGCATGCATAGTTACGAAATAAAAAGGTGTACAAAAGTTCCAAGGAGAATATTCCACCCTTTGAAGATACATATATGGGAGATGTGATTATACTGAGGGTTATAACTGCAAACAACTTTAGGATGGAGTTCAATTACGGAAGCTCATAAGGTCAAAATATTGTCCTTACGAAAGATGAATCAAAGAAGACTACTAATCAAGATGTCCAAATTTACAAAGCAAGTACCAATTTTCAAGAACTGAAAGGGAGTCATGACTTGTTATAGGAAAAAAATAATGGGCATTACTCGCAATGCATGAGTCAACCAAGGTGTTGAAATAGCAAGAGCTCACGGTTATTCAATATATATCGAAAAGAGTTTAGAATCCAAGTAAGTACCGTTGATTTAAAATAATTCATTCTAGCTACGAAGGTCGCACTCCCTAGTCCATTTTTCGCGAGCCTGAACATGGTAATATCGTTCTAAGAAACCTTGGACTCCAAGTTGAGATTCATCGTGTCGTTACAACCAATGTAAGTAGTCGAAAGCCATATCTTCATAATATTCTTTGCACGTGATAACAGTCATTCTCTCAAAACGTTGTAGTTATACTCGCGCTCTTAACATGCTATAACGGTCGTTTTCGTCGCATTAACATGTTATGCACGATTGCATTCACTTTACTTGATTGCAGGCACAAATTCTCGTCGTTGTAAGGATACATCACCTAACATTTCTTCTTGTCTTGATTTCGTTAGAAAACTTTCATTTTATTCTTATCATCCAGGGAAGACAATAGGCAATTATAATAATCCGTCTAGTTCGAAGTATATGTTTTCGTTTGTCCCATCACTTAGGAAAGTGATATTGTGGTAATCAATTTGCAACTATGTTCAAGCACGTTCAGCCTAGCATACTTCTTAGGCACTCTATGTTTTCCAGACATGGTTCACAGTCTCATACTTCAACACATATATTCGATCATTGCTTAATTCAAGCTCCATATGGATTCTACGTTTGCAACAAGGTTCAAAATTCAACATTTCACTTTCGTAATGACTATATACGGTACTTCGTACTTCATCAATCATGAATTATCATCACATAAAACGTCATTTATATACTGCGCAGTCAAACATGTTTAAACCATTTGGCATTTCATAGCATTTCATCTAGCGTATATTAATATTTAAAATAGAAATTCAATCAATCCATCGTCCATGGAATCACATCTCATAAATCATACAGTTCATGTCCATCTATGTCACAATCACATAATTGCAACTACGCACGCGTCATACTTTGCGTTTCAGAGTTCCAAAATCATATAATTTCAACAAAATATGCATTAAAATTTTCACCGTTCAAGTAATCAACATATATGTTCTTCAAATTAAATTCGCAGTTCAAACGTGTAATAACAAGTCTCCGTCTCAAGCATGCGATTCATTTTCACACTTCAATATCCATCATATTCAACACCTTCAATAACATGCTCCCATAGTGTCTCACGTCCCATAGTTTCTCACGTCTCGTATGACCACAATATTTTACAAAGCCATAGCATTTACTTTAAAATTCCAATAGGCCAAGAATTGCCATTTTTGCAAGGAACCATTTTCCACCGAATTTCAAAATTTTCGGTAATTCATTTAAAAAAAGTCGCCAAAATATTCTTACCGCTTCTTTCGTGGTTGGGCGTGACGAGTTGTGGTGTTGAGCCTTCGACGTTTAACACTTTAGTCTATCGATACAAGGGTAGACTACAACTCAAAAAGACTCTTGGGTCCAGAGCGGAAAGAAACTGAGGCTCTGATACCAAACTGTCACGACCGCCCTTTAGGGTTAATAAATACGGGCGATCGTGATTAAAAGAATTTAATAAATAGACGAAGAGAACTAGGGTTTTAATAAAGAGTTTGACCAATAATTAATATTTAACAACAAAGGGCCAAGAGGTCGACGTTATCCAAATAATTAGGTTCAACGCTAAAAGAATGGTGAGTAAAGACAAGTCTCAGCGGAAGCGTTCAAGAGAAAGAGTGACGTCATGTGTGGAGACACAACGACACTCGTAGTTCACAACTAACCAACCATGCTTCAATTTTAAATTGCTCAACACCACCAACTGCTCGTCGCCGCTCAACCTGCACATAGGGAAAACACATGCAGGCTGAGTACTTAATATACTCAGTGGGCTTATGCCGAAAACATTTGATGAAAGTTATGTCATCCATACCATAGTGAACTCGTTTTACATTTAGAAAGAAATATCATCGAGTATCACAAACAATTTCATAGACTGGCCAGTCAAAACAATCTCCCCACTTTCTCATCAATCATTCAATCACATTCTCTTTCCATCATTTAATCACATCCTCTTTCCATGGTGCGACGAAAGTGTGGCCACACTATTCGCCCACGAGACCGGCCGACTAGCAAGGACGGCTCACGATCTCACCTGTGTACACTAGCCTGATAGGTTTGCGGCCCTACTCAGACCCGAATTCGTTTAACATAGCCCTATAGCCTAATGGAGCGAACTCACAAACTAGGCATCAGGCAACAATCTCAACATAGCCCTATAGCCTAATGGAGCGAACTCACAAACTAGGCATCAGGCAACAATCTTATCATCAAAACAAACATGGCATGACATAACAATTTAAACCAGCCTTATTCCACCATAATCATACTTTTGAAAACGTAAAAGAGTTTAGTAAAAGAAAACCCACCTCGACTGTTTAATTCTCAAGTACTTTCTTCCCCTTGGTATCACGATTCACTTGTGAGGATTCACCTTTAAAATTTTATAATAGATAAATCAACACACTTTTCACATATATAAATCAAAATGTATGCATCCTAATTAAAGTTATTTATCTCTCGTTTTTTTGATTATTCGGCGGCCGCTTACGCCCTATTTCCTCTGTTGGCTCCTCGTACTTTCCTTCAAAATGTAGAAATTAATCCCAATATTTATTTAAGCTCGTAATTAAATCCCCACAATTATTTCTCTTCGAATTAATTATTTCCGACCTAAGATAAAATTATTCACTCTTCGAATTATACCGGAGATTAATTAAATATTTGTCACAATTAATTATCGGCCCAAAACTTAATTCCTTCCCCACCTTATGTCTTCAATTTGATGAATTAATACCCCCACTAAAGAAGGCCCAAACTTTAAATTGATCACCCAAAATAATTTATTAAGCCCAAATCAATTAAAATCAAAAGGCCCAAAATCATTTAATCCCCCCCCCCCTTTTTTTTTACTTAGGCCCAATCCCCTATTTTAAACACACAACAGAAACAAAAGCCCAAAGGAGGAAGAATCCTCCCCACCCCACGTAACACCCTCTCTCTCTCTACCCCTTCTTCTTTCTCGACGGAAATTGCAGCAGATCGCCGCCTTGACCGCCTCCGCCATCGGCCGCTGCTCTCGGCACGCCCCAACCGCTGCACCCGACGCCGTCGCTGTTGTGTGGTTCAGCCGTCGCTGCTGTTTCGCGCCGCTGCTGCTCGTCGCCGGAGTCCCGCCGTCGCTGCCGGGGACGCGACGCCACCGCTGCCAGCAGCAGCTCTCGGTCAGTCCCCGCCATCCGTTGCTCCGATTCACCCCGAAACAGACCCGACGCCTCTGACCCTAACCCGATTCGCCCCGCAAGTAAGGTTCTTAGTTTGGTTTCGAAAATTCCAGTTCTTTAAAGGTTCAATCTTTTATCCGGTTTTCGCTGATTCAATCGTTTAGGAGGTGATTTACAGATTAATAGATGGTAGAGTTTGATGTAAGAATGCAGCAGTTTCAAATCGGATTTGGTTGGAGGGGGTGTATACCTTCAATAATCTGAGACGGGTAAGCTGTAAATAATAGAGATTGTGGCTTCTATCTTCCTTTCTCTTGGTTTCTGCCAGAAGTATGTTCATGTGTCAAAAGAGGATTTATTTTGGAAGAGGAAGATGGATTTTCTCTGAAATTACCTCTGGTCAGATTTGTAATGGAGACTAGCAGTGGATTGAAAAGAGTGTGTGGCTTGAATCTCTTTCTCGGTCCTGTTCCAGAAGTTCAATGAGTTTGGCTATTTGATTTAGATGTAAAAACGTGTACAGAGATGGAGGTTGCCGAATTACCTTGAATTGAAGTTTGAAGAGAAAGGCTTGCTGCAGAGGACGGGTAGAATAAGCAGACTGAATTGATTTGGTGATTAAATTAGAGGGATGGGTGGTTTGGATGTGGGAGAGATTTTAGGGGAGAGGTAGCGTTGCCAACGTGGGTTGAGGGGTTAAATTCAAATTTTTTTCTTTTCTTTATCTTCTTATTTTTGAATTAATTTGCATTTATCTGGTATTTATCTGCAGATTACGGAGGAGGAATATCTTTTCACGGAGGAGGAAGATATCTGCAGGATCTTTATTTAGTAATTGGATTAATATCAAGGAGAAACTTTAATTAAATTAGTTTAATTCACGGTCCATTGTATTTTATTTTAATTTGCGCAGTCCATAATTTATTTATCACGGACTGGACCTTTATATAATTATTTATTTAATTTATCGGATCCAACACGGCATTGAGTCCAATAAATATTCCTCACGGACAGGAATTATTTAAATTCGTATCATATTTTATTTCACAACTTCTAATCCAACAACAATTAATTCACCAATTAATTGCCGACAATTAATTCACGGACTTCGCAAAAATAATAGCATTAATTACGAGTACTTTAGGGTTCACAAATTAGGTTTAGAAGAACGGGGCGTTACATCCTACCAACCTTAGCAGAAATTTCGTCCCGAAATTTGTTACCCTCAAGTAAAGAGTTCTGGATACAATTCCATCATTTTATCCTCATTCTCCCACGTGGCTTCTTCATGCCTGTGATTTTCCCATAGTACTTTCACACAAGCAACATTTTTATTTCTCACAATTTGGATCTTTCGGTCCAGAATAGATTGGGGTCTCTCTTCGTAGCTTAAGTCCGGATTCAACGCGACTTCCTCAAAACGGATCACGTGCTTCGGGTCGAACACGTATTTTCGTAACTGCGACACATGAAAAACGTTGTGAACATTTCCCAGGTTTGGTGGTAGCGCCAAACGGTATGCAACGGGGCCCACTCCTTCAAGAATTTCATAAGGCCCGATAAATCGCGACTTCAGTTTGCCCTTGACGCCGAATCGTGTTATCCTTTTTGATGGGGATACTTTCAGGAAAACTTTATCGCCAGCTTGGAATTGTAAATCAGTGTGTCGGACATCCGCGTATGATTTTTGTCTGTCTTGAGCTTCTTTTATCCTTTTCCGAATTTGCCGCACGATTCCCACCATCTCTTCCACTGCATCAGGTCCAAGTATTCTTCTTTCGCCAACTTCGTCCCAGTAGAGCGGTGATCTACACTTTCTTCCGTATAATGCTTCATACGGCGCCATGTTTATCGTTGCCTGGAAGCTATTGTTGTAGGCGAACTCGATCAATGGTAGTGCTGTCTCCCAACTTCCTCCTCGGTCGAATACCACGGCTCTCAGCATATCTTCGAGAGTTTGGATCGTTTTTCGGACTGTCCATCGGTTTGCGGGTGAAATGCCGTGCTGAAGTTCAATTTGGTTCCAAGCTCCTTCTGTAGACTTATCCAAAATCTCGAGGTGAATTTCGGGTCACGGTCGGACGTGATAGTCACTGGAACTCCATGCAATCAAACTATCTCCCTTATGTAGATCTGAGCTATCTTGTTGGACCCATAGCTTATGAGAGTCGGTATAAAATGCGCACTCTTGGTAAGTCGATCTATAATTACACAAATGGCGGTGTTCCCTCTCAGAGTCCTTGGCAAACCTGTCACGAAATCCATGGCGATGTGCTCCCATTTCCACTCAGGAATTTCTAGTGGTTGTAGCTTCTCATACGGCCTTTGATGTAGAATCTTCACTTGCTGGCAGACTAAACATCTCTCGACGAATGACGTTATGTCCCTCTTCATACCATTCCACCAAAAGGACTTCTTCAGGTCTTGATACATTTTCGTACTTCCTGGGTGAGCGGTATAAGTAATATCATGTGCTTCACTCATAACCTCGTTTTTGAGTTCCTCGTTATCCGGCATGCATAGTCTTCCTTCAAAAGAAAGGGCATTGTCACCTTCTTCACTAAAATTCCTAGATTCGCCGGTTCGCACTTCTACACGAATCTCCTCTAACTTTGCATCCGTCCGTTGTGCTTCAATAATTCTCGACCTCAGATCCGGTTCAACGGCTAAAATGGCAATTCGTGCTTCCACTGTTTCAGGTGCTCTCACCACTTCCAAACGCATCTTGCTAAACTCGCGAATCAGGCTTTCTTCCTTGGTGATAAAAGTAGCCAGCTGGGAATGGTCCTTCCGGCTCAATGCATCCGCTACTACATTCGCTTTGTCGGGGTGTTAATTGATGCCACAATCGTAGTCTTTCACCAACTCGAGCCATCTTCGTTGCCGCATGTTCAAATCTTTCTGCTCGAAGAAATACTTCAGGCTTTTTTTTTTTGGGTCCGTAAAGATCTCACATCGAACTCCGTAGAGATGATGCCTCCAAATCTTTAAAGCGTGTACTACTGCTGCTAACTCTAAGTCGTGGGTTGGATAGTTCAACTGGTGTGGCCTCAATTTGTCGTGATGCATAAGCAATCACTTTGTTGTTCTGCATCAACACACATCTAAGTCCCACATTGTATACCACGTAGTTCACTCCAGGTTCTGGCACAAATCCGTGCACTAATTAGCTTTTCCTTTAGTAGTTGAAAACTTGCCTCACACTCTGGGGTCCAATTGAATTTTACCTCCTTCTTGAGTTGTTGAGTCATTGGCCTTGCTATCTTAAAAATCCCTCGATGAATCTCCGATAATATTCCGCTAGTCCTAGGAAACTCCGAATTTCGTTAGGTGTTGTAGGTGCCTTCCACCGTTGTACCGCATCAACCTTAGTAGAATCCACTCGAATTCCTTCTGTCGTCACGATGTGACCAAGAAAATTTACTTCCTTAAGCCAAAATTCACACTTGCTGAATTTAGCGTACAATTTCTCACTCCTCAACGTCTCCAAGGTAATTCGCAGGTGCTCCTCGTGTCCCTTCTCATTCCTCGAGTAAACGAGTACATCATCTATGATTACCAAAACGAATTTATCCAAGTATGGGTGAAATACTCGGTTCATCAAATCCATGAATACGGCAGGTGCATTCGTCAATCCAAATGGCATTACCCCGAACTCATAGTGACCATATCTTGTGCGAAAAGCAGTCTTCGGTATGTCCTCTCTTCGGACCCTCAATTGATGGTATCCGCACCTTAAGTCCATCTTTGAGAACACACCGGCTCCCCTAAGTTGATCAAATAGGTCATCTATTCTCGGCAGTGGATATTTGTTCTTGAGAGTCATCTTGTTCTGCCCTCGATAATTTATGCACATTCTCAGCGTTCCGTCATTCTTCGAAAATAGCTTTGGTGCACCCCGAGGTGGCACACTGAATTTGATGAAACCCAGGTTTTCACAGTTCTTGCAGTTGCATCTTGAGTTCTTCCAACTCCTTAGTCATCATTTTGTATGTTGTCCTAGATATTTAGGGTTGATCATAGGGTTTAGATTATTAATAGTTTGTTGATAGTAAAAATTAAATGTTAAGTTATACAACCATACCATACAATTAGCATCTCCCCAACTAGTAGTCAATTACAGATAATCCATCTTTGATCGGATAACCGAAGTAAACAAATTAAGAACGAAAGAAACGTGTTTTTGGGAATAAGAACTTACCTTTCGGAGTAAATCGGGTTAGTTTCGGGGCTGCGCGGTTGTGTTTCGGAGGCTGCCGGAGCAGGCGCAGTGTCGGCCGACAACAGCGGCGGCGAGCTGGGGCGGCTGGAGCAGCGACGACGGCGGAGGCGAAGCTGGGGCTGGCGTCGCAGCTTCTCGCAGCGGCGATGCGATTCCGTTGAGCAGCGGCCGGCGACGGTGGAAGGCGACGGCGACGGAGATGTTAGAACTCCCGATTTCGTCGAGAGAAGAAGAAAGAAGAGGGTGAGAGGAGAGAGAGAGTGTGAGATGAGGAAGATGGGTTGTGAGATTTAAAATGTTTGGGCCTTGATTTAACAAAAGTGGGCCTTTGCTTTATTTAAAGAATTGGGCTTAATAAATTAAATGGGAGGATTTATTTAAAGTTTGCCCTCTTTTATTTTTGTTTGGGGCATCTTAATTAAATTGGAGACATAAGGTGATGAAATAATTAAATTTTCGGCCGATAATTAATTGGGGCAAACTTTTTAAATATATCCTTGAATTGATAATTAAATTAAATGTGGGAAATTATTTAATTAATTTAGAATATTTAACGAATGAATAATTATATCCTAAGTCCGAAATAAATATAGTTCGAGGGAAAGTTGTTGCGATAATTAATTACACCTTTTATAATTTTGGGGATTTTATTTCGATATCATTAAGAAAATACGAAGAGCCAACGGTGGAAATTGGGAGCGTAAGCGGCCGTCGAACAATCGAAAACCGAGATAAATCGAGATAAAAGACTTGCTTAGGATGCATGCATTTTTAGTTATTTGTTTGAAACAATGTGTTGATTTATCTATTATATAAATTGTTAAAGGTGAATCATCGCAAGAGAATCGTGATCGCAAAGGAAAGAACGTAATTTCAAATTAAGCACTCGAGGTGGGCTTTCTTTTACTAAACTCTTTTACGTTTTCAAAAGTATGATTATGGTGGAATAAGGGTGGTTTAAATTGTTATGTCATGCCATGTTTGTTTTGATGATGAGATTGTTGCCTGATGCCTAGTTTGTGAGTTCGCTCCATTAGGCTATAGGGCTATGTTGAGATTGTTGCCTGATGCCTAGTTTGTGAGTTCGCTCCATTAGGCTATAGGGCTATGTTAAACGAATTCGGGTCTGAGTAGGGCCGCAAACCCTATCAGGCTAGTGTACACAGGTGAGATCGTGAGCCGTCCTTGCTAGTCGGCCGGTCTCGTGGGCGAATAGTGTGGCCACACTTTCGTCGCACCATGGAAAGAGGATGTGATTAAATGATGGAAAGAGGATGTGATTGAATGATTGATGAGAAAGTGGGGAGATTGTTTTGACTGGCCAGTCTATGAAATTGTTTGTGATACTCGATGATATTTCTTTTCTAAATGTAAAACTCGAGTTCACTATGGTATGGATGACATAACTTTCTTCAAATGTTTTCGGCATAAGCCCACTGAGTATATTAAGTACTCAGCCCTGCATGTGTTTTCCCTATGTGCAGGTTGAGCGGCGACGAGCAGTTGGTGGTGTTGAGCAATTTAAAATTGAAGCATGGTTGGTTAGTTGTGAACTACGAGTGTCGTTGTGTCTCCACACATGACGTCACTCTTTCTCTTGAACGCTTCCGCTGAGACATTGTCTTTACTCACCATTCTTTTAGCGTTGAACCTAATTATTTGGATAACGTCGACCTCTTGGCCCTTTGTTGTTAAATATTAATTATTGGTCAAACTCTTTATTAAAACCCTAGTTCTCTTCGTCTATTTATTAAATTCTTTTAATCACGATCGCCCGTATTTATTAACCCTAAAGGGCGGTCGTGATAAGTGTACACAGCCTGATAGGGTTTACGGCCCTACTCAGACCCGAATTCGTTTCACAACACAACCATATAGCCTAACGGAGCAAGCTCAGACGAACTAGGCATCAGGCAACAATCTCACAAACAAAATAACATGGCATGACATAACAAGCTAAACCACCCTTATAACACCACATCGTATTTTTGGAAAATAAAAAGGTTTGAAAAGAAAGTCCACCTCGATTGCTTAACAACACAATTCCAACTTATGCAACTCTCGTTCCTCGAGCTCACGTATACTCAATCACCCTTGCCAACGACAACACAATCAGCTTTCCATAAACTTATGTTATCATGCATGTCCTATTGTTCCTTTTTATCGTTTCCCTTAAATTACCCATCCCATCATTCATCGACATAAGGAAAAACATGCCATAATATTTCTCAACGTGTCACACATAATCACGTCATACGATACTTTCCCAAATCATACATGCATCATATAGTTCATCAAACTTAGCAACAAGTGATATTTTCACATAACAACAAAACTGGCAGAACTGTGCGGTTGGTTTGTAAAAATCACCAAAAATTCATCCGACCTCATATGAATCTAAACTTTGGTCACAACACAGTATACACATTCAAGTTCATTCAGTTAAAGTTTCACACTCAAATCATGGAATTTGGTCAGTCAAAACATTTATACAACTCTCTGGTCGGAACATAAAAATTATGGCAGCATTGCGCAGTTCATTTGAAAAATTCACCATAAATTCATCCGATGTCTAATGAGGCTAAAATTTTTACAAGACTCATAAGGAACTTCAAATGTTCATTTAGTTCAAGAATCACATAAAACGGAGGTCATTTGGTTGGACAAACAGAATATTAAACTTTCTGGGCGAGAACACAAGTTTCTGGCAGAATTGCGCAGTCAACTTCAAACATTTATTAAAAATCCATTTTTCGACTAAAAGGGCTGAAATTCACACGAGACACAGAAAACACCTTGAAATTTACTCAGTAAAAAATTCAATCGTTTGATAGGTCAATTACACATCAGAAACTTCTGTTCGAACGTCACAGATTTCAGGCTCACAAATTCGAAATTAGGGTTTCTTCCTCAATCATCCAAATACAATTTTTCATGCTTATAACACAAAATCATGCTCAAAAAGGTTCTCATAATCATGTTTGCACATAAACTCACATCATTCACCGAAGATTCAAATCAAACTTCACATAAACTCAATCAAAATCGCATAATTATCAAAGTTCTCATGCAAGCACACTTTCCCACCGATTAATTTTGTGATCTATCACTCCTACACTCACTATATGCACGTAGGGTTCAAGAACAAGGATTATATGAAAAGATTGAGGTAAAGTGAATCAAATATACCTTTCTTGATGAAAACGAATCGGTAGAAACAAGAATTGATGCGATTCGTCGGAGACTCTTGAAAATTAACTTCAACGGATGCAAGAACAAGGATTGGATGAATGATTTTTGGAGAGAATGTGTGTGGGAGAGGAGAGGCGAGTGAGAGAGAGAGGGAGAGAGGAGAGTGGCGAAAATTTTGAGGGAATAGGGGCTAGGGTTTAGTTTAGGTGATTATATAGTCCTAGGTTTAATCCCACAAAATTAATTAATTGTGGAGGAATAAAATAGAGGCCAATAATTAAAATCCCACAATTAAAAAAGAAGGCATAACTTTCGAAATTTATGGCTGGGACTTAACAAGGAATTATTTGGTATTTACTTGGAGAGAAATAGATCCACAATTTAGGAAATAAAACAATGAATATTCCATAAACAAGGGAACAAAATAAATTAAATCTCCAAGTAGGAAAAATAATGAGGGGGCCGAAAATTCAAGGAGTGTGCACAAGAAAATTATTTAAATCCTCAATTAAATAGAATAGGATTTAAATTTGGTAGTTTCTTTATACAAAAAGACTCCCATAAATTAGGTAACAATTATAATCTCCTCTACAAAATAGAGGGGGGAGGGGGCGAAAATTGGCTTAATTAGCCACAAGGAATAATTCAACTCTTAATTTAATTTGGGTGAAGAAATAAAATGTGACATGATTTAATTGGATTTAATTATAAAGAACGGAATCAATAAGGAACCAATTAAATCAAGGAAAAATAATTCATCCTCCTATTAAATAGGGGATTTTTCGAAAACTCCAAAAGAATAGGTTAGAGTTCGGATTCCATGTTGTACAAATCATTGATAATTTGGTTTGGATTTAATTTGGATAAATATCCCAAAATAATTAATTAAATCTAAGAAAAGTAATACTATTTCCAAAAATTAGGAAGGGCAGAAAATTCCAATGAATTGGCTCGGAAAAATATATGCATGATCCTATTAAATTATTTCCCCACATTGGAAAATATAAAAATATCAACCACTACATTCCACATCACCCAAGACAATCATTTCACATAATTCACTTAATCGCATAGAAACAAAAGTTTCATAATTGAAATTTCAAATCAACTTATTAAATAAACATCACAAATTTTTGGGATGTTACAACTACTCGCCGTTGATTGACAAGATCGCATCCCTCACCAAAAAATGGACAAGTAAGAATCTTTCGTATGCCGGTAAATCTGAACCTGTGCGCTCTGTTTTGCAGGGAGTCGAGTGCTACTGGCTACAAGTCTTCCCCCTGCCAGCGAACGTGAGGGACCGGATCATCTCTATCAGCCGTGAGTTCCTTTGGGGTACGAAATACCCCCCCGGTGTCTTGAAAGGATCTCTGCCTATCGAAGGATGAAGGGGGACTCAGCTTTCGGGACCTTGGGGCGTGGAACAAGGCTCTACTTGCGCAGAACTTGTGGAACATTCACATGAAGAAGGATTCATTGTGGATCAAATGGATCCATAGTGAGTTTCTCAAGAATCGGATGCTTTGGGAATGGAATGCAAGATCACGGGACTCATCACTCTTCAAGAGGCTGCTCGAAATCCGAAACGAGTTACTGATCGTCCGACGAGAAGAGAAGTGGAGAAGATGTTGGGACAGTGGTACGGGAGCAAGGGAGCGGTCGAGGCGTACGAGTGGTTCAGACCGAAAGGTGAAAGGCGACTATGGCACCGTTTCGTGTGGAAGGACTTTGTCCCTCCAAAGTACTCATTCACTACTTGGCAAGCACTCAGAGGACGACTCCCAACAAGGGACAGACTAGGCTACCAAAACATCGACCAACACTGCCCCTGTGCATGGTGCATGCGGTGTCCGTGGACCATCTTTTCTTCAAATACAACAAGACAAGGGCAGTCTGGAAGGAGATCAAATCCTGGCTGGGTATGAGGTGGAACATCACTACTATCCCGAGTGCCATCAAGTGGATGCTCAAGGAAAGAAGCGACGCGGCAGTTATGCGCAAGGCCAGGAGACTAGCCCTCACAATGGTCAGCCTGATGTGGCGAGCTAGAAATGTCTTCATTTTCGACGGATCAGCTTTTCAACCCAAGGACTTGGTGTTTGAGGTGAAGAAGGTAACATATTCAGTATTATACTCCCTTTATCCGCATGAGCTAGTGACCGAGCACTTGGGAGTCTAGCGTTGCTCTTGGCCACGGGGGTACTTTTTTTCCTTCTAGGGATTTTTTCCCACCGGGTTTTATCCTTAGGAGGTTTTAAGGAGGCCCTACCCCTACCTCCATCGGGGTAACGTGGACGGTAGCAACAAGTACAAGCACACTTCGACGGAAGGAAGTACCGGAGTTTGTCGAGGCGATCCCATCGTGAAGACTTAACCGATGTGAAGTCACCTGTTTGATCTTTTCCATGTATTGGTTATGTATGCTTTCTGTATTGTAATGCCTTCTCTTTGGGTACCATTTCCCAAGAGTTTACATCCCCCCATCGGCCTACTAAGCTTCGGCTTTTAGGCATGTATCCCTCAGGTATGCCCGTGTCCTGCTTGTACTTTACTTTTTGTCGTTATATTCCATTCATTGATTCATCAAAAAAAATAATAATAAGGTTTTAAAACATTGTGGGCTTTGAGTTCAAGAGGATATCAATCTATTGGGGTTTTGCAACTATACAAATCGGCCCATTTTAATTATGCCGCCCACATTCCTTTCTTTACAACAATGCATTTTTGTAGCACCCCGAAAATTTTGCGACTTTTGTTCTCATTAATGTGGTTGTTGAATTTGGAATATCTTTCATGGAATTTAATTTCTATGTGTTTGAGTTAGCATGCGAGTTTTAATTGTTGTGAGTTATGTGGAATAAGGTACTATATTTTCCAACGTGGGAAATTAATTAAATGGGATCATGCATGTTGTTCTAGCCATTTTATTTAGAATTTTCGGTCCCTTCAAATTGATGGAATTAATATTTTCTTTCTTGGATTTAATTAATTTTTTTGAGATATTTATCCAAATTAAATCCAAACCAAATTATCCCTAATTTATTCTACATGATTTTCGACCCTTAGCTTATTCCTTGGAGATTTTCAAAAAGCTCCTATTAATTAGGAGGATGAATTATTTTTGTAGATTTAATTGGTGTCTTGTTTAATTTCCCTTCTTGAATTTAAAATCCAATTAAATCTAACCATATGTTGTCCAATCCCTCCATATCCTATTTTAATTAGGATTTAACTCTTTCTTTCTTTAAGGCCAATAATTTTTGCCCATATACCTATGATTTTCGTTGGGGAATTAATTTATTTATTACCTATTTTGTGGGAGTCTTTTTCCTATAAAAAAATTACCAAATTTAAATCCTATTCCTATTTTATCGGAGGATTTAAATATTTTCTTGCTACTCCCTTAAAGTACACGTCTCCCTCCTTTTATTTCCTTATTGGAGATTTCTTTTAAATTTTCTTGTTGCCTTATTTATGAAATACCCAATATCTTTTTACCAAATTTGTGAAGATATTTCTCTCCAAGTAATGCCTAATTTTTGAAAATCCTCCTCCCCATATACACGCCTATTTTCATTTTAAATGTGAGATTTATTTATTGATCTCTATTTTATTCTTTCAAAATTATTTTAATTAAGTGTGGGAATAATTATTGAATAAATACAAGATAAACCCTAACCCTAGTACACTATCACACGCCTCCCTCCCTTCTCCCTCTCTTCCACATGATTTTTCCCTCCCCCTCTCCTTCTCCACCAATTCTTCACCAATCCCTTGTTCTTGCATCTTTTTGGAGTTGGATACTCAAGATTCATCGAAGAATCACTCCATTTGCCATTCCTACCGATCGTTTTTTTTGCAAGAGAAAGGTATACTTGAATCATCTTTCTCACCTTTACCATTGAATCCATGTTTCTTGATTCCCTCATGCATATAGTAAGTGTAGGAATCGTAGATCTAAAAATTAATCGGTTGGGAAGGGCGTTTGCATGAGAAAGTATGTGTATGTGCGTGTATATAGGTGTGTATGTGAATTTGTGGATGATTCATTAGTGAATATGTGTTGAAAGCATGGATATGTGTGTGTGGACGAAGGATAGACAAACCCTAGTTCGTGAATGTTGAGCATGATTTATGTGGTGTTCGGACAGTAGGTTCCGACGCATGTTTGACTGACCAAACGATCTTATTTTGGCACAAAATTTTAACTGAGTGAAATTGTAAGTGTCTTATGTGTTGTGTCAAAAGTTCAGCCTCTTTTGACGAAAGATGAATATTTAACGAATTTTCCAAATGAACTGCGCAGTTCTGCCAAAATTTGTATTCTCGTCCAGTGAGTTTCGTTTTTGATTTGACCAACCTAAAGATGTGATTTTGGTATAAAATTTTTAACTGGATGAACCTTGATGTGTCTACTGTGTGGTTACCAAATTTCAGCTTCAAATGATATCGTATGGATGTTTAATGATTTTTGCAAAACGATTGCGCTGTTCTGCCAGATTTCTGTCTTGTTGAAATAATCTTGGTTGTCAAGTTTTGAGTGAATACATGATACATGTGTGAATAAGAAACGTATCCTATGATGTGGCTATGTGTTACACGTTGATGTATGCCTGAGTGTTCGTTTCGTTTTGTTGATGAACGTTTGAGATGGGCAATCTAAGAAAACGATGAAAGGAACGATAGGACATGCATGATAATTGTAATGATGGAAAAACCTGATTGTGTGGTGAATTTTGCAAGGGTGGTTGTACGTACGTGGGTACCAAGAGCAAAGGGTTGCATAAAAGTTTTGAATTGTGGGTATAAGCAAGTGAGATGAGATTTCTTTTACTTAACTCTTTTACGTTTCAAAATTATGAGATTGGAGTTATAAGGGTGGTTTAAAGTGTTATGTCATGCCATGATTGTTTTGATCTTGAGATTGTTGTCTGATGCCTAGTTCGTTTGAGCTTGCTTCGTTAGGCTATATGACTATGTGTGAAACGAATTCGGGTCTGAGTAGGGCCGCAAACCCTATCAGGCTGTGTACACTGGTGGGATCGGGAGCCGTCCTTGCTAGTCGGCCGGTCTCGTGGGCGAATAGAGTGGCCACACTTTCGTTGCAATATGGAAAGATGATGTGATTGTTGGATTGTTAAGAAAGTGGGGAGATTGTTTGCCTTGCCAGGCTATGAAATGTTTTTGTGTTCTCGATGATATTTCTTAACTACATGTAAAACTCGAGTTCACTGGTATGGATGACATAACTGTTATAAAATGTTTTCGGCATGAGCCCATTGAGTACAACAAGTACTCAGCCCTACATATGTTTTCCATATGTGCAGGTTGAGCGGGATGTTGCAGCGGATGTTGAGTGAGCTTTAGGAATTCCCGGATGCGTCGTGTCTTCATACATGGGCGCCATCCCATGACTCTCTTTGATACTTGTTTTTCCGCTGCCGTGTTTGAAATTAACTTCTAGAAGTCTTCTACACTATTTAATACTGTTTTATGACATTAAGTGTCTTGAGACTAAAATCTGTTGCTTAACTTTTCAATAAACTAAAATATTTCTTTTTTAAGTTAATTGGGTTTTTCATATTACATGTCGTCCTTTATTATTTTTCTTTCATTGCGTCCCCCTTTTCTTACCCGCTCCTTAGTCCCCCCTCGTCACGTTTTCCCCGTCTTCACTATCCTCAGTAAGGGCGGTCGTGAAAATTTTTAAGGAGGTTGTACATTTATGTTTTCTGTCGAAGCAAATCACAGGGGATATCCACACAAATAGAGAAGATTGCAGAAAATCAGTAATTGATTTAATTGTATAATTCTCTAAGAATAGATTGATTACAATTTATGATAGTTACCATAGATAGGGAGGAGACTTTACTATAAATTGATGGGCTATGTAAATCATTGAATATACAAGTAAAATACACAATTCTTCTTCTCTCAAACTTCCTTTCGCCAGGATGCAATATCTCACCTCTCTCGATCACCATCGTTAAGATGGTATCAGAGCAGGTTTATCCCGGGATCGAGACTCAGAAAAATAGCATCACAGTCTCGGTACCTTCCCCGACCTTTTGAAACCTGCAAACATAACAACCAAACAAAATGTCAGACCACGGTTCAGACAACCCCTCAAACAACAATCAATCAATAACCCTCTCAGCAGAACAATTTGTTAAATTCCTGAGGCTGAATGGCTCTAAAAAACCACTAAACCCAGAGCTTTAAACTCATCCAGAATCACTAGGCGAAGTACACATCGCCACCAAGCTCGATGGGGACAATTACCCCTTATGGGCAAAGCTAATGAGATGGGCCATTGGTGGAAAAGGTCTGGCATCTCACATCTCTGGAGTTACAGACCCACCATGACCAACCAACCCAAATTACAACCGATGGCATCAACGAGAAGATTGATGCTTCAATTGGATAATCGGCAATATCGACGCCAGCCTCGTAAATGAGGTATCCCAGTACGCAACGGCTCACGACTTATGGGAAAGCCTGGCCACTACGTACGGGAGCGGCGCTGATCAGTTTCAAATCCCCGATCTGCACCGACAAGCATACAGCCTGAAACAGGGGAATTTGTCATTAGAAAACCTATGGCAGAAACTTCAAGATTTATGGATCTCCATCGACACTCGGGATCCAAATCCAATGGATGCATTGAGAAATATAACCAATACATTCAACGACGGAGGCTATACCAGTTTGTATGGGCGCTAGATGATCGGTATGACAAAATCAAAAGGGAGATTTTAAACCTGGACCCAATACCAACAGCAAGGAAGGCGTATGGACTGGTTCGATGAGAGTGTGTCAACGAGCGACTGATGAATCCCACACCAAAGGAACCAGGAATCGGCGTCGGATTTGGAGTATTCAACCGAAGCTGAAACCCTAATCCACCACTTCCACCGTCTGCCAAACCCTACCGGGGAAGAAAATAAGAGTAAAATGGTATGCACCCACTGTGGAGGGAAGAAACACACGAAAGAGACGTGTTTTCATCTTCACGGATTCCCGGAGTGGTGGGAGGAAATGAAGAAAGCTCGTCAGAACCGGGGCACAAACCGGAATGGCAGCAGAGCAGCGGTGGCCATAACAACCGGAGACCGAGCCACCTACGCCGATTCCTCGGCGGGCGGCGTCGGTTCAACCGGAATAATTGGAGGCTGCGACCGAGAAAAGGCAGTACCGGAAGAGAAAGCCATGGCCTCGGTTGCGCGAATATGGTCAGAAGGTAAAGATACGAGAGAAATCGGTCCCCACAAAGAGCAGACGGCGGCAAAGGCCGAGGTCCCCATTGGGAAGGGATCAACGACGGCGGTGGCTAGGTTTTCTGGAGTGGAAGATGGAAGTTTTACCGTAAATACCTCCAATCCCCTCAAATTACTGATGCAGCCTCAATTTTACATGTTACAGGATATCAAGACGGAGACGATAGTTGGGCGTGGCACTGAGCGCAATGGACTGTACTATGTGGATGAGATAGCCCAACAGAGTGCTGCGATGCTGACTCACGGACCGACTGACAGGCAGGCTTGGCTTTGGCATTGTCGGTTAGGACATCCATCCATAAGATATCTTCGCATGCTATTTCCTAATTTAGTCAATTCTATGAATTCCTTTCATTGTGAAACTTGTTTGTTAGCCAAATCCACAAACATACTTTTAAATTGAACAACACAAGAATGAAAACTCATTTTGCTTTAATACATTCAGACGTTTGGGGCCCTGCTCCTGTCACTGGGGGGCAAGGTTTTCTTTATTTTGTGCTATTCATTGATGACTATTCTCGCATGACTTAGATTTATTTTTTGAAACATAAGTACGGCGTTTTTGATAAATTCACTAAATTCTACACTGTAATTCAAACCCAATATCACCGGAAAATTCAAATTCTTAGGTCCGATAATGTGGGGGGGATTTGTCAATACAAAAATGCAAGATTTTTTTAGGGAAAAGGGTTTAGTCCACCAAACGTCCTGTGCCTATAAACCCGAGCAAAATGGAGTCGCAGAAAGGGAAAACAGATATATTCTTGAAATCACTCGAGCCCTTCTATTGGAATCCAAAATACCCAAATCTTTTTGGCCCGAAGCTGTAGCTACGGCGGTTTACCTCATGAACCGTCTGCCCACAAGAATCCTAAACTTCAAATCTCCCTTAGACATTTTTTCTAACCACTTCGAGTTCCCATCATCCTTATCTTTAGAACCTAGGGTATTCGGGTGCACTGTCTTCATACATATCCCTAAACACGAACGTACCAAATTTTCTCCATGTGCTCTTAAATGTGTTTTCTGTGTTATGGTAAGAACCAAAAAGGATATAGATGCTATGACCCAAACACCCGCCAGGTACACACAACCATGAACTGTGACTTTGTGGAAGTAGAGTACTTCTACAGCCAATCTAGTAGTCAGGGGGAGACACAAACATCTGATAATCATCCGATTAGTGATCTACTAAATTGGCTGCCTACACCCATACCTACAAGGGAAAGCCATTATGGGGGGGACCACAGTCAAGTTCTGTCACAGAAGTTGGTCCAACAGAGGAGGTTAGCGGCACCACCGGGCCGTCACAGCCAGTAATACGAAACGAGGCATAAAGTGACATCGACCATCGATCAACCCCGACTTCGATTCCTAAGGTACAAAGTTCAAATATTGATAGAATATCTTCAGAGAATACTAATATTGATAGGAACAATGTAGTCGAGTGTGAAACTAATAACGGGGAGGAAGAGACAGCACAAGCTTATGAGCTACCTCCCAGAAGTACAAGAGGAGACCCACCTCGAAGATACTCACCAGACTGGAAGGGAAGGGGCAGATATGCGGTGGCAAATACCACACAGGGACAATTATCAGAAATGGCCCGAGCATTTGAAGCTGCATTATATGAAGAAGATGAAATCCCTCAATCTTTTGAAGAAGCATCAAAACACAGACACTGGAGAGAAGCTATGAAGAAAGAAATAGATGTTCTGATCAAGAATGAAACTTGGGAGAAGTGCACCTTACCTAATGGGAAGAAGCCAGTTGGATGTAGATGGATTTTCACCATTAAAAGAAGAGCAGATGGTTCGATCGAGAGATATAAGGTGAGACTTGTGGCGAAATGATACACCCAAGTGTATGGGATAGATTATGAAGAAACTTTCTCCCCAGTTGCCAAACTTAACACTGTTCGAGCTTTACTATCCGTAGCAGCATGTAAAGATTGGCCCATACACCAGTTTGATGTCACCAATGCTTTTCTCCATTGAGAACTAGAAGAAAATAAGGAAGTATATATGAAAGTGCCACCAGGTTGCTCGGCAGAATTCAGAAAAGGCCAAGTATGTCGTCTGAGAAAGACGTTGTACGGACTGAAGCAATCACCAAGAGTCTGGTTTGGAAGATTTTGCCAGGCAATGTCCAAACAAGGAATCAAACAGAGTCAGTCGGATCACACACTCTTCACGAAGAAAAGGGGAGACAAGATTACATGTCTAATTATCTACGTGGACGACATGATCATCACGGGGGATGATAGTGAGGAAATTCAAAGCCTACGAGAAAATCTGTTCAAGGAATTCGAAATGAAAGATCTAGGAGCATTGAAATACTTCCTTGGAATTGAAGTGTTGAGGTCCAAACACGGAATATTCCTAAGACAAAAGAAGTATGTCCTAGATTTGATCCCGAACCACAGCTTAAAGATAGAAGAAGGGGCTGCACTTGCAGATCGCGAACGGTATCAGTGACTAGTAGGGAAGCTAATCTACTTATCTCACACTCGGCCAGACATTACATATACAAATGGCATAGTCAGTCAGTTTATGCACTGACCACAAGTCGACCACATGGAAGCCGCCTTGAGGATCGTCCGATATCTGAAAGGCACGGTGGGCTATGGAGTGTTTCTAGCAAAAAGATAAACTCTAGAGATCGACGGGTGCACCGATGCGGATTGGGCAAGTAACCCCGTCGATAGGAAGTTTACCAGAGGCTATTTTACCTTTGTTGGAGGCAACCTTGTTACTTGGAGAAGCAAGAAACAAAAAGTGGTGGCCTTGTCTAGTGCAGAAGCTGAGTTCAGAGGAATCAAGAGTGGACTTATGGAAATCATGTGGTTAAGGAGACTGTTAACAGAAATTGGCTACCCACCGACTCGGAAATGTCAATTATTCTGTGACAATAAGGCAACAATTAGTATATCAGAGAATCCGGTGCAGCACGACAGAACTAAACATGTGGAAGTTGACCGACACTTCATTAAAGAAGACCTCGAGGCAGGTACCATTGAGTTCCAATTTGTACGTTCAGAAGAACAACTAGCAGACATCTTGACCAAAGCAGTTCATCCGAAAGCCTTCAAGGAGATTTTGGGCAAGTTGATAATCGGAGATACCATTTCTCAACTTGAGGGGGAGTGTCGAAGCAAATCACAGGGGATATCCACACAAATAGAGAAGATTGCAGAAAATCAGTAATTGATTTAATTATATAATTCTCTAAGAATAGATTGATTACAATTTATGATAGTTACCATAGATAAGGATGAGACTTTACTATAAATTGAGGGGCTATGTAAATCATTGAATATACCAGTGAAATATACAATTCTTCTTCTCTCAAACTTCCTTTCGCCAAGATGCAATATCTCACCTCTCTCGATCACCATCGTTAAGACTTTCCTTGTTTTGTCTCTTCTTATATGCTCATTTGCAAATGAGATAAATTAGCATAAATCGTACATGGAAGTGGTAGAAGAATTGGCTGACAATAACAGAAGCGATCAAAGAAAAGGCATAACTCGAGTAGAATAAGTGCAGCAGACACTACTACCATGGATACTTGGCAAAGGAACTAGCGGCAATTTGTTCCAAAATTGAGAACATAGGGCCACAAAGAGGAGAATGAGGACCAGACACCGAGATGAAGGACATGAACTATGTCCAAAAACGGATGCCAGGATCGGCAATTCAATAATACTAACATTTATCTCCCTAAATTGTAAAACTCTAATATTGCCACATGCTAATTATTCATGGATATAATATAAGATGCAATAATATTCGAATAAGGAAATCAACTATATAATATATTTTAGATTAAGCGTGACATGCTTTTCTTTTTGGGTTGTCTTAAAAGTGACACATTTCATAAAATAGAAACAATATCAATTATACTTTATTCTCTTTCTAATTAACTCACAAAACAATTGTAACACCCGAGAAAAAAGGGAGAAAAAAAATTTAAAGTAATCTAATTAAATCATTTACTAGTTGACTTGGTCAAATATATTTCTCCAAACCTCATCACCAAATGATTTCCCCATATCTTCATCTTCCCTAAAAATCTCTCCCTCATCTAAATCCATCGATATCTATCTTTTTTTTTGCCTATATATATATATATATATATATATATATATATATATATATATATATGGTTTTGATCCATGCAAAACCATTCTTAATACAAAAATGCAGAACCAAGCATACAAAAGTCATTTTTAGGTCATTGTAAGCTTATTTTTACGTCATTATAATAAGGATGATATGAAATGATCTTAACATGACCTCAAACCCAAAGTTTATAATATGACCTAAAACTGCTTTACAATGACCCTCCGTGTTTTTGTTTAATTATTGACCATTGGATTGTCAAATCTCATGGTCAGGATTTGGTCTGGATTTTGTATTGAGATCAAGTTTTGTATTGATCATTTTCCTATATATATATATATATATATATATATATATATATATAGGGTTTTGATCTATGCAAAACTAGATTTAAATACAGAAACGCAGAACAATATCATAATTAGGTCACTTTTAGGTCATAATTAGGTAATTTTTAGGTCATGCTAACAAAGCATGACCTAAAACGATCTTAGCATGACATTAAACCTAAATATTATAATATGACCTAAAATTGCTTAATTATGACCTTCCGTGTTTTTGGTTAATTATTGACCATTAGATCATCTAATCCTAGGGCCAAGATTTGGTCTGCATTTCTGGATTTAAACACATACTTATTTTGATCATCTCCCTATATATATATATATATATATATATATATATATATATATATATATATCTCTTCCCACCATCTTCTCCATTAATTCCAAATCTGAGAAGAGAAGCACAACGAAAATAGTTCCAGCAATTGCAAATTATCCTATCCAATTGAAGGTATATCCTCTGTTATTTTATGAAATCTTCCATGGCATATACATTCACGGTAGTCCACCAATTGAATTTCTGCAATTTGTTGAATAATACCCTCCTCCTAAAGCTTCGATCTTTAATACCGATAGAAGTTTCCCTTTTGATTTCTTTCCAATTCCAATATTAAAAATTCTGGGACTGCCTAAAAATAGTTTAATCAAATAATCAGAAATTTAATAAAGGTTTAGAATGGGGTAAAGGAGAAGGACTTACCGGTTGTGAGAAGTAGCGTCGCCGGCGACGGAGGCTGAGCTGGTTGGAGCTCAGCGGCGACGGAGGGGCAGTGACAGTAGCAATGGGTGTGTTCCTTAATTTTTAAGGTAGTAGATAGAAAGGGAGATGAGCTTGTTGCTTCTGATTCGGGAATATGAGATGAAAATTGAGACAAGGGCGTTAGAGATGAGGGATAGACGAATTGTGATGTTGGAGCTGCTTTAAATTTTTTTTGAGATTTATGAGAGATAAACGATGGTGGTGAGAAGGAGTATACTTTACTTGTCTTCTTTTAATTTAGTGGGCCATTCTTGTTTGTTGTGATAGAGGAAGAGAAATTAGTGTTGGTAGGGAGTGTATACGTTGCTGCTGACCCTTTTTTTTCTCTAATTTTAATTGTTTGATCACTATTACTTATATTATTTTATGGGGTCAATTAGTTTTAGTGTATAATAGTTTTAAAGTGGGTAATTGATAAATATGTTTTATTATATATGAGCGAAGGATAAATTGAGCACACACTTAGGATGCATGCATTGTTAAATTTATTTATTTTGCAAAGTCTAATTTTTGCATATCGTGTTAGATCGAAAAGGGTAAATTTGTGCACGTCGATTGCTGTGAGAACGAAAAGTGATTGAGGAGTTAAGCGTTTGAGGTGGGCTTTCTTTTTAAATATGGGCAATGCCCCAAGTATATTTTTATGTGAAAATGATACGAATATTTGTCATGCCGTGTTTTGTTTTATCTATGGAACCTATCTGATGTGGCTTTTGCCATCTATGGATAATCGAATTCGGGTCTGACTAGGGAGTGAGTCCCTACTCAGGCTAGTGTACACCAATGGGGATCGTGAGCCGTCTTTTGGGTCGGCCGGTCTAGTGACTTGGAATGTGGCCACATTCCTTGTCATCAATGGATCAGATATGGTAGACATCTATGGGAAAATGGTTGATCAACCGAGTTTTAGGATGGAAATGATTTTAGTGTCTTGGGCGATTTCTAAAGTTAAAACCCCATGGTCACTCAATGGTGGCATGATAAATACTTTTATAAAATATTTTCGGCATGAGTCCACTGAGTGCATCATGTACTCAGCCCTGCTTTTCTTTTAAAAATTGCAGGTTGAGCGTGACGGGTGCGGTGGGTGTTGAGCAAGACCGTTGAAGAAATAAAGTGTTTAGAATGTGTCATGTCTTCACACGTGGCATATTCCTTCTCTCGAAATGCTTCCGCTAAGTAGTTGTCTTTCTTTTGAGTTCTTGTATCGCTGAAATATTATTCATTTTTGAGTTGTTGATTGTTGAGATACTCTGATTTTATTCGAGCTATTCCCAGTTGTTTCAAGTTATGGTCAAGTTGTGTTGTTTTCCCCTTTCTTCCCCGCTTCTTTAATCCTCCCCTAGTCGCGATCAACCGTGTTTTCTATCCTTAGAAAATGCGGGCGTGACAAAGTGGTATCAGAGCAATTTTTCTTTCCGCTCTGGACCCGAGAGTCTTTTTCAGTCTTAGTCTAGACTTGTTTCGCTAGACTAAAATCATAGTGATAATAATAATAATGATAATAATAATAAGTATGCATTGAAGGCTCAACATCCCGCTTCGCCGCGCTCAATCAAGAAAGAGATAATTTATTTTTATGGAAAAAATTTGTATGAGAAAGTTTTCATGAAAGGAGATGAGAAGCTATGGTTAGGAAAACAAAGTATGATTTACAATGGGATAGAAGAGAAAACAAAGAATGTTTTACAATGGGATAGAAGAGCTATGGTTATGAAAACAAAGTATGTTTTACAATGGGGTAGAGGAGTTATGGTTATAAAAAAATATATATGTGTTTTGTGAGAAGATGAAAGTCTATGGTGATAGAAAGATGTATGTTATGCAATGGGGTGATTTATCTTTTATGAAAAAAAAATTGATCAATGGAAATACTGTGTTTATGAATTATTCGAAAATTTTTGAGTTTCGAGAAAAATAGTTTTAACTTTTTCGTTTGGAAAATTGAGCTATGGAAGTATGATGATATTTATGTTATGAGGTGCAAAGTATGATGCGTTATTCTATGGAGTGTTTTATACGATGGATGAAAGTTGATGCGAAAGTATATTTTAGTTTTGAGTCAAAACTTTTACTTTAAAAGTGATATGTGGAAATTTTAGGAAAGTGTGAAAGAGTTTGAAGAAAGCTTTTGTGTCAAAATTTTATGAATGCAAATGTGAAGTGCGAAAGTGTTTAGCTATGAGATGTGAAAATGTTGTGTGTTTATCTTGTGGTATAAATGACGTTAATTGTGGTAGATGTTGAGATGTGAGATGATGAAGTATGTTGCGAACATAGAGTGCTTATGTTGTAGACTAGATTGTGTATACGCGAACCGTAGTTTTAAGTTGAAATAATCTATCACTTTCCCGAGTGACAAAAACGAACGAGAATCTGAAAGTGTGGGACGAATCCCTGATTTGTCAAAAATACGAGGCAAGGAGATTGAGAGTGCGAATGGAGGCCGGTGAACCATGAAACTTTTTTTTATTCTTGGAATGGCGCGAAACGTTGGAGCAAGTTTGATATGTGAACTATTTTACTATTTCCTACGTTTTCCCTGAACGACAAGAACAAAAAGAATACGAGGAAGATTTCAAGAAGATGAGGATAGAGAAGACGAAATGAAGCTTCAAACACGAAAAGGTGCGAGACAAGAAGAGCTGATGCTAAGTGATGTAGCTATACAATGACAAGAGATCATACTCGCGATGTAAATTAATATAACATTATCTCCCATAATTTTGCTAAAAGTGGCGACACGATGGAGACGACCTTTATAGCAGACAAAGAAGCACGAGGATTAAAATGTTTTACGAGAAACGCGCTTACAGCATGCCAAGAATATTATTAAAATACAACTAGCAACTACAATGTTAATTAAACGACATGAGGAAGCTGCTTGGAAGACAAGATGATGGAGAAATTCTATATTCGAAGGACGTAAGCAAATTTCGGGACGAAATTTTTTATTAAGATGGGTAGATTGTAACACCCGAGAAAAAAAGGAGAAAAAAAATTTAAAGTAATCTAATTAAAAAAAATTTAAAGTAATCTAATTAAATCTTTTACTAGTTGACTTGGTCAAATATATTTCTCCAAACCTCATCACCAAATGATTTCCCCATATCTTCATCTTCCCTAAAAATCTCCCCCTCATCTAAATCCATCGATATCTATCTTTTTTATTGCCTATATATATATATATATATATATATATATATAGGGTTTTGATCCATGCAAAATCATTCTTAATACAAAAAATGCAGAACCAAGCATACAAAAGTCATTTTTAGGTCATTGTAAGCTTATTTTTACGTCATTATAGTAAGGATGACATGAAATGATCTTAACATGACCTCAAATCCAAAGTTTATAATATGACCTAAAACTGTTTTACAATGACCCTCCGTGTTTTTGTTTAATTATTGACTATTGGATTGTCAAATCTCATGGTCAGGATTTGGTCTGGATTTTGTATTGAGATCAAGTTTTGTATTGATCATTTTCCTATATATATATATATTATACATACATCTCTTCCCACCATCTTCTCCATTAATTCCAAATCTGAGAAGAGAAGCACAACGAAAATAGTTCCAGCAATTGCAAATTATCATATCCAATTGAAGGTATATCCTCTGTTATTTTATGAAATCTTCCATGGCATATACATTCACGGTAGTCCACCAATTGAATTTCTGCAATTTGTTGAATAATACCCTCCTCCTAAAGCTTCGATCTTTAATACCGATAGAAGTTTCCCTTTTGATTTCTTTCCAATTCCAATATTAAAAATTCCGGGACTGCCTAAAAATAGTTTAATCGAATAATCAGAAATTTAATAAAGGTTTAGAATGGGGTAAAGGAGAAGGACTTACCGGTTGTGAGAAGTAGCGTCGCCGGCGACGGAGGCTGAGCTGGTTGGAGCTCAGCGGCGACGGAGGGGCAGTGACAGTAGCAATGGGTGTGTTCCTTAATTTTTAAGGTAGTAGATAGAAAGGGAGATGAGCTTGTTGCTTCTGATTCGGGAATATGAGATGAAAATTGAGACAAGGGCGTTAGAGATGAGGGATAGACGAATTGTGATGTTGGAGCTGCTTTAAATTTTTTTTGAGATTTATGAGAGATAAACGATGGTGGTGAGAAGGAGTATACTTTACTTGTCTTCTTTTAATTTAGTGGGCCATTCTTGTTTGTTGTGATAGAGGAAGAGAAATTAGTTTGGGTAGGGAGTGTATACGTTGCTGCTGACCCTTTTTCTTTCTCTAATTTTAATTGTTTGAGCACTATTACTTATATTATTTTATGGGGTCAATTAGTTTTAGTGTATAATAGTTTTAAAGTGGGTAATTGATAAATATGTTTTATTATATATGAGCGAAGGATAAATTGAGCACACACTTAGGATGCATGCATTGTTAAAATTATTTATTTTGCAAAGTCTAATTTTTTGCATATCGTGTTAGATCGAAAAGGGTAAATTTGTGCACGTCGATTGCTGTGAGAACGAAAAGTGATTGAGGAGTTAAGCGTTTGAGGTGGGCTTTCTTTTTAAATATGGGCAATGCCCCAAGTATATTTTTATGTGAAAATGATACGAATATTTGTCATGCCGTGTTTTGTTTTATCTATGGAACCTATCTGATGTGGCTTTTGCCATCTATGGATAATCGAATTCGGGTCTGACTAGGGAGTGAGTCCCTACTCAGGCTAGTGTACACCAATGGGGATCGTGAGCCGTCTTTTGGGTCGGCCGGTCTAGTGACTTGGAATGTGGCCACATTCCTTGTCATCAATGGATCAGATATGGTAGACATCTATGGGAAAATGGTTGATCAACCGAGTTTTAGGATGGAAATGATTTTAGTGTCTTGGGCGATTTCTAAAGTTAAAACCCCATGGTCACTCAATGATGGCATGATAAATACTTTTATAAAATATTTTCGGCATGAGTCCACTGAGTGCATCATGTACTCAGCCCTGCTTTTCTTTTAAAAATTGCAGGTTGAGAGTGACGGGTGCGGTGGGTGTTGAGCAAGACCGTTGAAGAAATTAAGTGTTTAGAATGTGTCATGTCTTCACACGTGGCATATTCCTTCTCTCGAAATGCTTCCGCTAAGTAGTTGTCTTTCTTTTGAGTTCTTGTATCGCTGAAATATTATTCATTTTTGAGTTGTTGATTGTTGAGATACTCTGATTTTATTCGAGCTATTCCCAGTTGTTTCAAGTTATGGTCGAGTTGTGTTGTTTTCCCCTTTCTTTCCCGCTTCTTTAATCCTCCCCTAGTCGCGATCAACCGTGTTTTCTATCCTTAGAAAATGCGGGCGTGACAACAATACTATATAAAATTTAGTATCGAAAACCAAATACTATATTGGGACAGGGGGAGTATATATTGGAGGTGTATCATATCATTTCCAAATATTTGAATTAGGAAATGTGCCCTATGTTTATTATAATCAAGGAGGTGTATGCTTGCTTTCTTTAATATGTGGCAAGTGACAAAGAAATCCACAGACACTTCAGTGGAAATCCTACTCCCAAATCCAACTAAAATCCAATACAAAAATGGGATCATCACCCTATGCCTCGCCGCCCTCACCAGCAACGCCTTCAACGCTGCGGACATCCTGGCGGCCTCGGACCTTTTTGGCTCGCAGTCGCCGAGGATCATGGTGCTCAAGTACGCATCGTCGTCCATATTCCTGCTGGCGAGCTTCCTCTGCAGCTCGATGGCGGTCGGGTTCTTGGTGGACGCCAACTTCCTGATCAATGCGATCGGGGAGTTTGCGCCAGGGGGAGGAGGGTACACGGAGGCGGTGGTGGAGAGGGGGTTTGCGGTGGCGGTGGTCGGGAATAGGGTGTTTTGTATGGCGCTCCCGCTTATGTTGTGGTTGTTCGGCCGCTGCCGGTGGCGATCTCCTCCGCCGCGCTCGTGTGGGGGCTCTATGAGCTTGATTTTGTTGCTTCTCTCTCCACAATTGTTGTTTGATTAAATAGTACACCTTTCTCTATCCTCCATTAATTGACACTGTTTGACTTGGTTCGAGTTTTAATAAATATAGTGGAAAGTGGATGGAAACAAGTAATGAAATGTGTATTCTATTAGCAAAAATAGTAAAAAAAAATAAGGGAGTCAATTAATTGATGTGAAAGAAAAAGAAAATTGATTTCAATTAATGGGGACGAAGGGAGAAAAACTACATCTTTCGGTTTTAATAAAAGTGCCATATTTGTTAAATTTGAATGACTATAAACGTACGAATATAAAATGGAATACTATATGCTACGAATATATTATCTCGATGATATGATAAAATTATCCATAACAATGATACGAGACATACAAGACTGGTTTCTACTAGTAATATATTCTCCACTAAGGAGTATTAGGTAGTGTTAGTTGGGTAGTTGTTTCCTTCAATTAATGTATGCGGAATTTTGAATTAGCGTTGAATGTATCTGAACTCGTTACTTCTATCGTTAACATAAAAAATTTAATTCACGTATTTGTCTATTTTAATACTCCTACAGTCGCATCTGATTGATTTCTTTCGTAGTATAAAAAATGTTATTTGTGGAGTGAGGTGACAAGAATAAAGTATGAGAAATAAATAAAAAGTTTAAATAATAAAATAAAATAAGAAAGAAAGAGTGTTATTTTTTTTAAAACAATGGAAATCAATTGTTTGCAATGGGATAGAGAGAGTACTAACTTTGTTAATTACTAAATCTCTTAGTATATTTATTTTTAGACACTCATTGATCACTCTATGTCTCATTTCACTTTTAATACTTTGGTACATAGACTCTTCACTTCACTAATTTATTTCAGTAGTGTTTTATTATGAATCTAATAGTTTATCTATCCGATTAGTATTGAGTTCTATTTTTAGTGGGTTATCCTATTATTTGAATCATTTTCTTTTTTGACAATATTCAACAAACTAAATTTTTCTTACTTTGTATCTTACTTTCTTTTCTCATGTTTTCTTTTCTATTTTATTCTCTCAATACTTACTTATTTTATCCTCACTTCATATTAAGCACTAAATATTTTTCCTTAATTTTCATGTCCTCAATAAGATTCACATTATATTAAATTTTTTCGCTCATTTTTATTTATAAAACTCTTGTTGGTTCAAAGTAGGACATTTAACATCGTACTAAGGGAATAGCATACTATATCACTATGTGGCTTAATAGTAGTACTCTTTCCTTCTCGCAACAAGAGTCAACATATGACAAGTTGACTTGTCATGAATTTTAAGAAATTTATAGTAATGTAGGTTGAAAAATTTAGTGGAATATGGATCTCATTTTTATATCTAATGGTTTACAATGAAACGTAAGTGGCGAGTTAGTGAAATGTATGTCCTACTTTACATTTACAATAAAAGTGAAAGTGAACTTTTATGTGGGACGGACCGAAATAGAAAAAATGGATTCTTATAATGGGATGGAGGAAATAGTAACTATGAAAATTACCAGACTACGTATTTTATAGTGATATGCATTATTAGCCCAAAAATATATCGAAAAATAGTAGTAGATTGTAAGATAATCTCCAACCATTTACACTAAACTCAAACCCATTTTTTAAGTATATGCACACCAAAAAGTAATTTTACCCCAACTATTTTCATAAAAATTAATTTTGACACCTTTTTGAGTATATATCTCACAAAATTTTTGCAGTAGACTCATATTTGGTACTGTTTCATAGTATTTGAGTTTATAATATGAAAGAAGTTATCTTACACTAAAAATAAAATTTGACATATAGTTGGAAATGACCATGGATCAATCTTTGACCAATATAAATGTATTAGCATAAAAGATAATCTTGCTTTTTCGATTTTGATAAAAAAGGGATTAGCATATAGCATGGTTGTCAAAAGACGTAAATAAAATCGAATGGAATAGCACTAGAATAAAGCTACCACCTATCAATCATGTGCATAATATAATGCATACATAATATGTCTAGGGAGGTCAGTGTAGCCCGCAATCTGTGGGCTGACCCGAATAGCCCGCCAAATTTCTAGGATTAGGGCCGAAAATTTCTAACCCGATAAAATCAAAACCCGATAAGCCTGCACCCGGTTAACCCGCAACCCATCTGGGCTAGACCCAAAAACCCGATGGACTGGCCCGAAAACCCGATAAAATTTATATTTATTCTATTTTATTACTCTTAATTCGACACTTTATTGACTAATTTTATGATATAGAAAACTAAAAAAATAACTTTCAATTTTAATATTAATATACAAATTAATTTTAAATTTTTATTAATATAATAATTGATAAATAAATAAATCACTAAAAGAATATTTTAAATTTCTAAAACATGCATTAAAATTTCATAAAATATCTCAAATATTAGTATTTGATCATGTTTATGATTGAATTTAAGCATATATCTCAAATATATCATAATTAAATATTTATATTTTTATAATAAACTAATTTTCATCATGATTGAATGGATTGATCGCATCTTGATCATATCAGTAGCAATCCGATTAAACCGTTGGGCTAGCCCGAAACTCGGCTTTAAGGTTAGGGCAAACTTTTATAACCCGAAAGAAATCACAACCCGATTAGCCCGCACCCGATTGACCCTTAACCCGATAGAATTGACCCGAAACCCGATATGGCAGACCCGATTGACATCCCTAAACACGTCACAACAATCGACCACAAATTCCGATACAATCCCACTTACCTTTCTCACATTAAATAAAATCATCACTATGTTACATAAACATATTGTATGTGTGCTGAATTTAAATGGAAAACCTGCATACAAAAGTCGTTAATTTGTTTCATTTAGATGAAATTAAGGGGCTTCGCCACTCATTTACCGTGCCTCCTCTTTTAATTTTTCTAGAAAATAATGCCACTTTGCTTTGCTGTGTGGGATGATATGTGTGGCACTTCCATATTTACGAAGAAGTCATAAATAAATGTGATTGCATTATTACGTTCTTTATTATTCACTCTCCTACAAATGCGTGTTATTTTTGCTGCCGAAGCAATTCGATTTGGCGTTATTAATTACTTTCTCCGTCCCACAAAATACACACTCTTTTTTTTTATTTCGTCCTATAAGAATATGCACTTTTTAATTTTTAAATTTTTTTCTCTCTAATAAGGTGAGACTCATTATTCACTAACAATACTTTAATTATTTTTTCTCTCTACTTCTCTTATTTACCAATTTTGCATTAAAACTCGTGTCAAACCCAA
>NW_024599517.1:0-45789 GCF_004379255.2 Salvia splendens
ACCCATTGTAGTTTGTGAGATTTTCGATGTTTGTGGATGGATTTCATGGCCCTTTCCCACGTCATACGGGAACACTTATATATTGGTTGCAGTGGATTATGGTGTGTAAGTGGATAGAGGCTAAAGCTACAAACTCATGTGAGTCCAAAGAAGTCACGAAATTCCTAAAGGCCAACATTTTCAACCGATATGGGGTTCATCAAAGGCTATCTACTCCTTACCACCCCAGGAAAATGGGCAAGCAGAGATCTCAAACAGGGAGATCAAGGCTATTCTGGAGAAAACAGTAACACTTCTAGGAAAGATTGGAGCAACCGACTAAATGATGCTTTATTGGGCTTATCGAACTGCGTTCAAAACTCCCATTGGAATATCGCCCTACAGGCTTATATTGGCAAGATGTGTCATCTCCCTGTGTCGCATTGAACATAAATCTTACTGGGTGGTAAAGGAGATTAATATGAAGCCCCAAGCATGTGAGGAGGAAAGGAAGTTTCAGCTGCAAGAACTGGAGGAACTTAGACTTGAGTCGTATGACGCTGCCATGTGGTAGAAGGAGAAGGAATTGAAGGTGGGACAGAAAGTTCTGTTGTTTCAATCAAAACTCAAGCTGATGCCGGGAAAGTTGAAATCCAAGTGGACGGGAGCATATACCATCGTCGTCCTGAGAGCGAATGGAGCCGTGGAACTTCAAGGGAGTGACCTAACTCACTCTGCCCCTTTTATGGTTAATGGTCACCGGGTTAAACCATTTAGGGACAACTCAGAAGTGCATACAGTGGAAGAAATTCCACTGTGCACACCGATGTTCCCGCCTAAGTTGATCACCTTGCAAATGTTCTAGGCGATCTACTTGATCAGTTGGAAGAAGCATGTCGAATCATGAATGGATCAAGTGAATCTCTAGAACAGTTGCAAGACTTGTACATAGTTGTGAATAGTGTCTTTTTTCAGTTTTAAAATGAAAATCTAAACAAAGTAAAAGTTTCAAAAATAAAAAAATATTTTCGGGATTCAGATTAGGTGGATCAAGCTGCACTCTTTGAAAAGTTTAAATCTTACTTGATCCAACTGGTCCGCATTCCCAAGTTTTAGATAAAATTTTCTATTTTTCGCTAAGTGTCAAAAGGAGGGAGTGACTGACACGTGTAGGGAAAAAAGGGGGGAAAACAGAGATTTTAGGAGGGAAACTGAAGAGTTGCGAATAGAATAGTGATATTTAAAACCTCCGTACTCCACTCCACAACTACTCCCCAAATTTCTCACCACGATTTCTCTCTGCAGATTCCGGTGAAAGCAAACCCTAGCTCCTAAATCAACCACAATTCACCGTGGAAAATGGAAGGAACGTCACAAAACGGTTCAGGAAGTGCCTCCGCGCCCAAATCCACCGGAAGTTCAAAGCCCCTCCAGCAGGGAGTTGAGAGGTCAAGTGCAATCCCGACCAACACAACACCCCAAATCGCTAGGATAGCAGTCAGACCACAGCCAGCTTGAACCATATATTGTCTCGCTTGATCAAGTTGCGCAGCTCTACATTTTTTTAATGTGCATGTCAACTCTGAGTACTTCAGTTTAAAAAGCTTCTTTCAAATGGCGTCATTGTCGGGGATGGATGGCGTTATAAGTGCTTGTGTTTGAGATACTTGGTGTACATATTTTTAATCCTTTTATTTCCTTTTTCAGTTTATGAACAATATCTACTGAGATGTGGAAAGCTCACTCCTATCTTCTTTTACCCCCTGCAGGTTAGAGTTGGTAGTATGTCAGTGTGGTTGCGCAGCTTTGCAATTTTTGGCGGGTCACTGGTGGTCAACATGGTTAAAAGTCGTGGCATGTTGTATAATAGTTCAATCTTTGATCGTCCGCTGGATAAATGTTCAATTTTTAAATGTAATAGATTTTAATTGTGCTTTTTTAGTATGGGTTGTCTATACTAAAACGTGACATCACGTATTCGGTGGGTTTACCTACCGGGTAAGGGGTGTTACACGTACTCCCACTGAATCGCGGCCGCCACTGCTGCATCTTCTCCGGCGCTGCCGTTGTTGCCACGTCGTCACTGCTGCGACGTCGCCTTCGTAGCGGCTGCGACAACAGCTTCCTCCGAGCCCGGAAACTTCCCAAGAAAGGCTCTCACTCGAAAAGCTGTCGCCGCCAGAAACCTGCTGTCTCGCGCAGAACTTCGCTGCTGCATCTTCGCACCCCCTCCCGCTGCTGCTTACGCAGCCGCAGGCGCTGCTCTGCAGGATACCCGTCGCACCCGCCGCTGCTGCCTGTGTGACGACGTCGCTGCAGTTGCTGGTGCGTCGTCCTCGTCAACGCTGCTGCAGATTCTTGGGACAGATCGCAGCCATCGTCCTCGTCAACACCAATTCTCATAACGAATATGACGTAAGCCTTTCTTTATTAAAAAGATGATTACCAAGAAAGCATTACACGTATTGTGAACAAACAAATATTACGTGTAAAAATTCACAAATTGATGTCATATATGTTCATAGTGTTCGTTATTATAAACATATCATAGACACCGAAAACACACATGATCATGCATTCAAGCAATTCACATTACATGAAATTAATCCACATAATCAGAGCAAAAAATTGGCTCTGATACCAATTACTGGGAATTGGAGCCCCTTGCACAGTGGAAGACTTGTACAAAACAAATAAATCAGACGTATGATCTATTTGACGGATTATGGGATTAATCTATTCACATGTTAACACATAATTGCATGCTAGAACGCAAATAATTCATGCTTAAAGAATATATAAACCCTAAAACTGAAATTCTATTTTACGGTTAGAGATACCGATTTGATTCTCCAAAGAATCGTCGATTGCTCGCGTCTTCTCCACGATGATCTTCAATACTAGACCCACGATCTTCTGACTGGTTCCCAAACTGTATCTCGATATCAGGGTGGGCTGATCTTATCAAAATACTAGGACTCGAATAAAAGACAGATGTTCCTCATGGAGGAGAGCTGAGAAATTTTCGTCCTCTACTCTGTATAGGAGTGGACGAAATTTTCCACTTCATTAATTGTATTTTCTGTCTCCTTTATTCTCCTATTTATATTAAGTTCATATTGGGCCCAGTCAGGGATCTATGGAAGGTTTTGGATATTGGCTCACCCCAATTAGCTTTTTACTAATTAAATTGAACCCACAATTTAATACAGCTTATATTGGAATATTACGAGCAGCCACTACAGAAGTAATATTTATCTCCCCATCCAAATTCGAAATTACAAGTAATCCGGGTTTCCGTTTTGGTTATTATTTATTTCCCGCGCTTAAGATATAAATGTCCATTAATTAATTAAAGTCTGCTATGGACTTAATTAATTAACATCTTATTAATTCCAAGAGTGGACTTAGGAAGAACACTATTTATTATTCATTGAATAATTAAATTCTAACTGGCCAGTTTCTGAATAATAAAAACCTTGTTCAAGCTTCTCTTAGAACATTATCAAACGAGACTTACCTCGCTCCCGATTCAACATAATAGCAATCCTAGCACCGCTAGATATAATCACCACTACCCAATATATCAGGATTATTGGGTTACGAAAAACCTGCTGCTTTTGATAAGTCAAAGTAGTGCATAATCAATACCGTATACTCAATGCTAATGTATGTAGATTAAGAAATATTTATTTATCAAGACCTAGCCTTGTAGAAGTAAAACTTTTTCAAAACCTAGATAGGCTTTGGCTACCTATCGCGAAAGGTTGCAGTGTCCATCCGAAAGTCATCTTTACCTTGAGAATGACTAGTGACACTGGTGTGGTATATCATTGAAAGGTTATAAATTATATACACGTTTTATTGCAATCTACTGAAAGACGATGTCTTGGAAATTTAATATTTCTTAATCATTGTAATAATATAGGACATACGTTATTAATCATACACTGCTTTGACTTATCAGTAGGTGCGGGTTTTTCATAACCCAATTCCTGATATCTTGGGTAGTAGTAATTAATAACTAGTACAGTGTCAGTTTTATTATTTCATTCAATCGTGTGCTTTCGTGTTTGACTATATCCCCAAGAGGTGTTCGAGAAAAGTTCTATTATTCGGAAACCCGGCCGGTTTGGATTTAATCCAAGAATAATAGTAAAACAAAATATATTATTTTAATATACATCTCGTACTAGACAAACTCTTGGAAATAAATATTAATTAATTTAAAGTCCATAACAGACTACAAATTAATTAATGGATATAGAAAGTTTTAAACAAGGGAAATATTTATTAAAGAGGTTAACCCGGATTGCTTGTAATCACGGATTGAATGGGTGGTCAGTATTTCTTCTATATGTGGCACAAGAAATATTCCATTGGACTTATATTAATAATTTAATTAGTAGAGAAGGTCCAAACGGGGAGGCCCAATCCAAGCCCCATAGATCCCTAACCTAGCCATCACAAACTTTATAAATAGGATGAAGGAGGTGTGACATTTACACATCACACAAAACCTAAACCTAGCCTCCAAGCTTGCAAGATTTTTGAGCTCCTCACTAATAGGATATTTCGAAATTGCAAAGTGTGTGCAATTGGTTTTCCTTGTCTTCTCCTTTAAGATCCTTATAATTTCTAATAGATTCCTCCCACAAGGAAATTAGATCTAGATTTGGGTCATAGGTTAGAAGATCTTTGGTTTTGCATAAAAGTTTCAAGATCTACACGTGGAGAAGTAGCAAGCCACTTCGATTCTTTGGAGAATCAAAATTGTAAGATCAATATCATAATTTAATATTAAAATTATGTGATTAAATAATATGTCTCTACATGTTGAAGCATAAAATTGAATCGATTCACATAATCTTCTAAATAGATTCTTTTGTGAATTTATTTAATTTGCAATTTCCAATGTGCAAACCCCAACAACTTTATGGGGTTGAGATTACCTGAGGTGAACTGGAATGTAAACAAAATGCTAAGTCTAAACTGACCGAGAGATCGTGTGTGACTCAAACTGAACCATAACTCGAAATGCTATGCGAAAATACGCTAACTACTTGTACACTAGGAATGAAAAGCGGCAGACTGATACTTACTAAATTTAGACTAGACAAAAGGTAAAAGCAACAAGGGATCACTAATCCTAACCAACTCCCTAGTGCTGAAAATCATATTTTTAGCCTATATGTGATGTGGACATTTCTTCTTTTTCAAACTAAACTAACAAAACTAAACAACATCCATGGCTGAATCTCAAAGCTCGAACACATGGACATGCAAGATCTAACTTAGAAAATAAGAGCGGAAACACAAGCATGCTTAAATCTATATAAACTAACTAACTGATGTGGATCCAAGTAATTTAAGATCCATTTCCCAAGAATTTACCCATTTATGATGCTTGATCTAGATATTTTTGTGAGATTGATTTTCAATTTCTCAATAAAAAATAAGAGGATAAATAGAGATCCAACCACAAAATTGAATCTAAACTAGAACGGATGGTAGATTAGGGATGGAAACCATGTGTATAATGTTAATATAAAAGAGCTACAACCATGGACCTTAACCAAAAGAATGGAGACAACCCTACGCAACTTTCATTAGCTCTATCACCCCTTGACTCCACTACTCAATGGATACACTCCATTGATGCATACATTTACTTGAATCAATCTAGGATGGAAACAAGGCAACCTTCAAGGAAAGAATTGGATACAATTCTCAAAGAGGAAACTCGCTAGGGTAGAAACTTTAATTCAGCAAAATCTAAGGAAAGAAATGACATCAAAGGTATTTATACTAGGGTCCAATTCCCAATGAAAATGCCCACAAAATCTGATCCGCGTCACTCTACCCGGACGAGTGGAATTAAGGGTGTTAAGTCACCCGGCCGGGTAGAACTCTCGGTCTTCTTCAGCAACCTTCGACGGGACACCCCATGCGGGTGGCAGATTGGATACCCGGTCGGGTGGAGTAACTTGGCCTTGGCTCCTCCAGCAGGTCATAACCCGGTCGGGTGGTAAGGTGCCTCAAAATTCACCCGGTCGGGTGGAAGCACTCCGCCCTCAATTTTCAGCACGATCCTCGTCTTTGGCTCCTCGTTCTTTGTAGACTCCTCCAGCATGGATTTTTGGTTGAAAGTGGAGAATCCCTCATGTAGGCGCCCTCGTTATAGACCTCGTCATGGGCCTTCCGGACGTGGTCGTATCACTAACAGAAACGTACTATCTCAACAGATCTACTTGAAATCATGTAGTGCTATCGATTGAAACATGCAAACAAACAAGTAAGAAAACAGTAGATCTACTTGTAACTAGGCATAAATGATATAAACAAGTAAATCTAAACTAAGATCGATTCAACATAAACTAAACAAAGCATCTGGACTTAAATCGAAAAGGATTCACGAATGCAAAGATTAGAAATACAAACATTCAATATGGAAATAGGTGCAACATCAAGTCTTAGCTACGTGATTGGAAAGCTATGCTAAATCAAGAGAATAAACTAGAAATTTAAAAATAGAGCTAGTAACAGTGAAACTGTTACTTGACTGGCTACGTCGGATGAAATGGAAATGACGTGGTTGGTTCCTCCTTTGGTTGGCCGCCGAAGGTTGTGAGTTGGAGTGGAAATGGTGAGTGACTTTGGAAAGGTGGTGGAAAGAGCACACATTTCTTGATGCTAAGTCTTCTACTTATAGGGCGGTTTGACACAAATCCCTAGGGTTACTCCCTTCTTTGACTTGACAATTTTTCCATTAGGATTTTTAGCTCCAAATCTTAACTTCACTCCAACTCGTAATGTAGTATGTCGACCAGTTTGCATCGTGCCTTCTAATTTATTTTTCCTTCGGTTGGTTTTGCAATTATGCTCACGTTGTAGTGAATTTGATTACGCTCTACTTTGATCAATTTGGTGGCTTTTAACTGCATTTTTGCTTCAGATTGCAATCTTTTCACCCACTTGGTCAAGTCACGCCCTATAACTGATTTAGTAGTAATCCTGCACATTTAAGCTCAAAATTCGTGTATTATCTCATCAAAATCAGGTAAAGCAGCTAAAAGCTAAGGTATGAAATAAGCCTCATCACATATTCTTGTGGGACGGACTAAAAAGAAAAGAAGGCATATTCTTGTGGATCAGAGAGAGTATTATGGTATCAATCGCTTGGGTTCTGATCCACTTTTGGCTCTCAATTTCAATCTGCTTTCTACCTATTTCCTCTCTCTTTCCATGGCTTCCAGTGGCGACTCCAATACCATTAATCTCGCAGTCACCTTCACTCACACCCATCCTATCTCTATCAAACTCAATGAGTTCCTTCAAATTGTTCTTCTTTACACACCAAATCTTCTCCCAGTCCAGCTTACTTGGCTTGGCTTCGCAAAGTCTAATTGCTTTTCACATGGATTCAAGGCTCTCTCTCTCTCTAAAAGCACCATGATTGATGTCGTTGGTCTAAACCCTAGCTGAGATATTTGACATACTATCGAAATGAGTTGTGCCAGTCAATCTAAGACTAAAGTCATGCATTACAAATTACAGCTACAGACCTTCAAGACATAATCCTTCAATGCAGGAACACTAAACAAAATCAAGTGCTACTGTGGTTTTACCAGTTTTGCTACATGTTGCGTCTATAACATTGACCATATTCGACCTTGTTGGTCTAGGGCCTGAGTTTGATCCAATTATGGTTACTGTTACTTCTAGTGATATAGTTTGAGTTTCACTTTGATTTTCATTTTGTTAGGGATCTCAACACCAAACAAACAATCCTCTGGGGCATGCTTAGGAACATGTTATGCCACTTGTAGCTATTCTCTTAAGCTTTCTAGTAGCTATTCTCTTAAGCTTTCTAGTAGCTATTCTCTTAAGCAGCTATTCTCTTAAGCTTTCTAGTAGCTATTCTCTTAAGCTTTCTAGTAGCCATTCTATTAAGCTTAATAACGACAACTCTAGTGTCCTTGCCGCTTGCTCTATTTCCTGCTATCGATTCAGCCGTGGTTAAAACTTGAACAGATAATTTGGCAAAAAATGATTTGGTCACGGTGCCTTCAATATGGTTGAACATACTCTTAGAAGTTGTAATATCTTAGAAGTTACCACGTAGTAAGATAAATAATATAAAATGAAAATAAAAGTTGTAATATCTCATATCATTCAATAAAATCAAATGTTTTGTGTCATATTTGTTATGTAGCTAAAAACCATAGGTTCCTTATCCTACATTGTCACCGCTTACATGGGCGCGGACGATGGCACGCATTTTACTTAAAAAATTGCATTTGCCGGGGTTCGAACCCGGGTCTATTGCTTGAGATATCTAACCATTGGGCTACACACACTACTTGAGATATCTTGAAACTAAATTGTTTTATACATTTATTAAGATGAAAATGTGATAAAAATTAATTTTTATAAAATGTATGTAATTTTTATAACATGAATTTTTCTAATTTTAAATCCAATTACATTACTAATAATGTGACTCTACTCTTGACTAACTCATAAGCATATGAACATTAATTTTATAAATGTATAAACATTAATTTTTATAAATGTATAAACATTAATTTTTATAAATGAAATGGAGTTTTTTTCCCAATTTTTGTAGTTATTTAAATTTTCAATAAATGAAATGAAATGAAAATTCATAGGGCGTGCCTTAGGGAACCCCATTGCAGGTGGGGGTAGGAGGATAAAACTGATGACGTGGCGCGCCATAGGGCGAGCCTTAGGGCGCCCCATTGCTAATGGCCTCACAAGATACGCTTAGATCTATCTTTTAAATGCCAAAATTGAAGTTGAATGTACTATTAAAAATGACATATTTTTCTATTTAGGTTATTCCATTAAAAATAAAACGTTTCCTAAAATTAAACTATCACCATTTCTACTTTTTCCTCTCTCTTCATTAACTACAAGACAACACTATGCATAAAATCCTATATCGGGAACTAAATGTTTCATATTTATCGGGACGGAGGGAGTATGTCTTTAAACACTCCTAAGCCCACGTAGAAAATCATCTCAGTTACAAAATAGAGATAGTTCAAAGTGCTTAAGGTGGCGAACATAAAAGCCTAACCAAGTTTTTTTCATGATTATGGTATTCACAATGGAGTCTCATGTCTTTACCACTACCCCACAAAACATGGCTAATAGAGAGAAAGTATTGTTTCAAATGGGTCTAGCCTTACTTGCACAAGGCGGGTTACTCAACTCTTTTGGGATGACGCATTTACATCCGCCATAAACACGGATTTTACATGATTTTAAGCCATAGAATTGGCTAGCTTTAGTTATCTTTCATGCAAAATATGTTTATTATTGCATATATTTTGGTATTTTGACGTGTTTGTGATAAATATGCAAATTAGACTTGGAAACAGACAGAAAAGAGGTCGAAAAATGAAGAGTGGAGAAAACGGACCAAATCACCGGTCCATTGAGTCAGAGTCAGTGGTCGCCGAGAAGACCAGCAGACAATGAAGTTTCAGCGGTCTGTTTCGGAATTTGAGCATGTACCAATATTACAGCTGGCGACCACCGAGATGAAGTCAGCAGTCTGCCGAGAATTGTGCCAAAAAGTCCTGAAGCATTTCAACGACTCCTGAGATGAAGTCAGTGACCTACTGAGTTTGTGTGGCGGATACAATTTGCCATAGCCAAAAGTGTTACCATATGGAGAATGATGCCCATAAGTCTATAAATACTCTTCATATTTCATCATTTAACACACATTGATTCATCTGAGAATTCCATCTCCAAGAAATTTATTATTTCATTTCATCTTAGTCCACTATAATTATTATATGTAAAAATATAGCATATTACATGTTTATTGAGGCTCTCTCCACCAATATGGTATAATTAACACTTGTTAATTAATCCCTTGGTTTTTCTCAAAGTTCTTTTATAGCTTCGTTTTTGTGATAAACTATAATCCATTATTTCTCACTAACCGGGAATCGATTTAAAGAAAATAAATATTACACGATCATCTATTCCGAACATAGATCGATCCTATATATATATCATTTAATTTCACCTATTAAATGTTCCATCATATCAATGATCAGTGGTGAAGCAACATTAGGGCCAGAGGGGCCATGGTCCTCCATCATTTTTTGATGTTACTCCCTCCGTTCCCTCATAGTTGAGGCTAAACTTTTCGACACGATATTTAAGAAATGGATGTTGAGTGTGTTAAATAAATAGATAAAAAAGTAAGATAGAGAGAAAAAAGTAGAAAGTGAATAAAGTGAGAGATAAAGTAAGAGAGAGTAAAGTAATAAGGAGAAAAAACTTACTATATATGGAAATGACTTAACTATGAGGGAACTTTTCAAAATGGAAAATGACTCAACTATGAGGGAACGGAGGGAGTACTTTATTACCTATATATATTTAATATATGTTTATAGTTATGTACTAGCACCGTTGGTTGCAAAATTTGTCTCTGTATTTACAGACGATAGATTTATCATCTCTAGGGGATTAAATCCCGAGTTATTGCGAAGTAAAAAACCGATGAGTATGATGAGGTCTGCGGTTTGATTCCTGCTTAGCCCTATTTACATTTTTGGCTTTGTTTTTTTTTTTATTTTACCATAAAAATATTATGTATTCTATTCGTCTTTTTGTACTATTTTATTATTTTTTCAATTGTTTACTTTTGTTATTTCTATATATTTTTGTATATTTTAATTTTAATAGGGGAAAATTATGTATTTTATTCTCAATTTTAACATTAGTTATTTCCATAAATTCATATAAAATGTAATTTTATATTAAAAATATAAATGACACAATTTTGGCTCGCATTGTAATTATATCTCCTAGTACTACATATTCAGTATCTAGATCACATTGTAATTATATCTCTCATCATTCATCTATTTTTTATAGTACCTACAATTTATGTCGCACCTTTTTATAGCGACAACGATATCGAAAATATACACAACTACTAATAATGTGGGACTCCCAATGTTAAGTTCTGGCTTCGCCACTGTCAACGATGCAGTCAAAACCCTTTGATTAGTCACAATTCCAACGTTTCAATTATGAAGGCACGGAGAGAGTAATGCACTAATTATCTTGAATTATATTTTTCATATAAATTCTTGAAAAGTTTTAACTAAAAAACTACTTACTTTAGTTTTAACTTTTTTTTAAGGTGAACTACATAAATGGTACCTGATCTTTCACCTTCGCACATAAATGGTACCTGATCTTTTTATTTTATATCATTTTTTTGTACCTATAAATCACATTTTTGGTACCTGGTACAATTTTCATCCCAAAATAACTTCTAAACAAATTCATTTTTCCATTTGTGTCATAAAGGATAATTTGGGCATACACAAAATTAGTACCAAAAGTGATATTATAATATCTTCTCTCATTCTCCTCACTCTTTATACTATTATTATTAATCAATATTAATATTATTATTTTGATATTTTAAATTAATAATTAATTTATTTTTTAATATCATACAAATATACTTTATTATAATTATAGTTATAATTATATTTAATTATTATAATAATATTATTGTTATAATACTAAAAACTAGTAGTAATTAATAAATAATTATACTATATTTACTTAAATTATGAATCATACAATATTATATAATAATAATTATTATTATTTTATATTAAATTAATAACTAATCAATATAGTCTTAATAAAAATTTTAAATTGTGAATTGTATTCATAATGATATAGAGAGTTGAATATTTTTAGTTAGGTGTTTCAACCATAAAATGAGTATAAAATAATTTAATAAAAAATATTCAATTGATTTAATTACTTTATATAATTAATTTAATTAGGTGTTTTGCTCTTGATTTATATTATGAATGTAATTAAATGTATGTATAAAAAGAAAGAAGAAAAAGAAGAGAAAAGAAAAAAGAGGAAACATAAACTAAGGAGAAAAAAGAAAGAAGAAGAAACTAAAGAAGAAAAAAAGAAATAAGAGGAAGAAAAAAAATCACATGTTTGGTACTCCACTATTTAATTGAAATTTCCAAAAATATCCTCTATAACAAAAAAAACTCATGTTTGGTACCTAGGGTTATTTTTGTCATGGGTTACCAAAAACGATATAAAATAAAGATCAGGTATTATTTATGTGCGAAAGTGAAAGATCAGGTACCATTTATGTAGTTGACTCTTTTTTAAAATGCATCCCAAGTTCGTTTTTCAAAAACTTGTTTTTGAGTCACTTAAATGATGTCAATTTATATGTAAAATATATCTTTCATAATAATGATTTGAAATAAATTTATAATATGCCATGTACAGTAATACTCCCTCTGTTTCAAAATAAGCGAAACACTTTTTTTGGGTCTGTGACTTAAGGAGTTGATGTTTAAGAGTTAAAGTAGAGAGAGTAAAGTATGAGATAGAGAAAAGTAGAGAAGTAAAGTGAGAATAAGTAGGTGGATAATAAAGTACTCTCTTAAGGAAGATGACCCATTCCTTGGACGGTATGAGATTTTATTCAGTTTTATTTTGTGTGTTAAGTGGAGAGAGTAAAGTAAGAGAGAAGGAATAGAGTAGAAATAAATATGTGTTAAGTGATAGATTGTAGCAGTTGTAATTGAGCTTAATCAAGCTCAGTGATGCGTTAGTGTGAGGACTCGATGTATGGACTGCTTAAGGCTAATCTGAGCCGTTAGATGAAGCTCTATAAGATGGTGTAATCATAGCCCTCCATTTAGTTTGAGTAGCTGATTAGTATAGAGCAAGAGTTAGTTTACTCAACACTCAATTGTATCATCTCTCTCGTTTTTCTCTCTACAGTTTGAATAAGAATTTCCCTTTCCATAAATCTTGAGTTCATCATCTATCTTGTTTTAGATTCTATCTTGTTTCAATTGGCGCCATCTATGGGAAACGAACCCACGACCACGTGGGAATCGAAGGTGATTTTCATCGCGATTCTTGAAGATGGCAGCGCGTCTTGAGGCTGAAAAATTCACCGGCAACAATGATTTCGGACTATGGAGGAAGATGCGAGCAATGTTAACACAACAAGGGCTCGTATCGGCTTTGAAAACGAAGCAGAAAGATCAGAAGAAAAAAGGGGTCGTCGATGAGAAGGCTGTGTTGAAGCAAGCCGAGATCGAAGCCAAAGCCCATAGCACGATTGTATTGTGCCTCGCCGATAAAGTATTGTGGGAGATAGCAAAAGAAACAACCGTTGCGGGAATTCTGACCAGGTTAGAGGATCTTTATCTCAGGAAATGTGGGACATTGCGGACCAGTACTCCCGGGCCGATGAGGCAGACCGTCGCAAACGGTCGTTAGACAGCTCATCGTCCCGAGGAGACAGAAGGAAGCCCGATCATAGCGATCAGGGGCATCCTCGCCGGACTCCATTTGAAAGAATTCAAAGGGCTCCGGTGCAAGACAGATTGGGACCTCGTCTCAATCCCGAGAAGTCGCCCGCTCAGTTCGTACCGCTGAACAAGCCGAGAGCGGAAATTTTCGAACTGCACTCTGACCTATTCGAAAAGCCAAAGCGGATGACGAAATCAGCCGCGCGCCGACCACAGGATAGCTACTGCTCCTACCATCAAGACCACGGTCACGATACTGAGGAGTGCAGAAACTTGGCTGCAGGTATCGATGTTCTTGTGAAGGCAGGGACATTGAAAAAATACCGAAGCAAGCAGCCAAAGAAGAATAAAAAGCAGAGTGGTGCGAACTGCGCTCCTCAGGATCCGAAAAGGCAGCCGGATCCCGAAGACGATGACGAGCCGCAATATGATGGAGTAATCCAGACTATTGACGCGCTCCCTGCCGGGAAGACCAAGTCGTCCCTAAAGTCAGAACGCAGAGGCTCCAATCGAGAGGAGCCAACGCATAAAAGGCTGAAGCAGGACGAAGTGATTACGTTCTCGGCTGCTGATCCCGTCCCGGCCATCTCTCCTCACCAAGACGCCATTGTCATCCAAGCCGGAGTGGCAAACAAACTGATCCACAGGGTGTTTGTGGATACAGGAGCGTCGGTTAGCATTCTTTTTAAAGAGTGCTTCGACAAACTAGAAGTGGACCCAGCTCGGCTCAGTCCGGCTCCGCTTCCCCTGAAGAGCTTCACCCAGGAGGACACCCGCCCTGAAGGTATTATCAGCCTTCCGATCACGGTGGGGAAAGCGCCTACTAGCTCCAGTACGATGATTGAGTTTTTCGTGGTGAAAGCTCGGTCCCCGTACAACGTCATCCTGGGAAGAGACTGGCTCAACACAGTTCGGGCCGTTTGCTCCACCTATCACCTCACCATCAAGATCCCTACTAAAGGAGGGATAGCGGTCATCCGAGGTGACCAAAAGAGAGCAAAGGAATGTCTGCAAATTGCGCTTAGAAGTGCCGAGCAGTCAAATCGGCACCACCAAGCATAGCAATCACAGCAGCCGGAGTCAGAGGCGATGACCGAAGTCATACCGGAGCCGAACTCGATGACAGTTCAGCTGTACGAAGACGATCCATCCAGAACGGTTAAGATCGGCTTCGCGGGAACGCCCCTACTTCGGGAAAAAAACCATCCAGCTCCTCAAGGAGTATAAAGACGTCTTTGCATGGTCTCCGTTGGACATGACCGGAGTGCCCCCCGAGGTAATCACTCATCGGTTAAATATTGATCCTTCAGTCCGGCCGATAAAACAGAAGCAAAGACTCTTTGCGGCAGAACGAAGTCAAGTCATCCATGACGAAGTCCGTCAATTATTGAAGGCGGATGTGTTATTCGAAGTGAAGTATCCTTCGTGGGTGGCCAATCCTGTCATGATCAAGAAAAAGGAAGGAGGATGGCGGATGTGCATAGATTTCACCGATCTAAATAAGCACTGTCCCAAAGATTGCTATCCCCTTCCGAACATAGATAAAAAAGTAGAAGCTTTGATAGGCTTTGAAATTTTTTGTTTTCTTGATCTGTACAAAGGATACCATCAAGTGTTAATGGATGAGATTGACGCTTCAAAAACGGCCTTCATTACTGATTTCGGCATTTTCGCTTATAAAAAGATGCCATTCGGTTTAAAGAATGCCGGAGCCACTTATCAAAGGATGATAGACAAGCTTTTTCGGCACCTGATTGGAAAGGAGGTCGAAGTGTATGTTGACGATATAGTCGTCAAAAGCAAAAGCACTTCGGAGTACGAGCACAACCTCAAGTCCACTCTCAACGTGCTCAAGAAAGCCAACCTCAAACTTAATCCCCAAAAGTGTACCTTTTTGGTAGATTCGGGAAAGTTTCTGGGTTGTTGGGTTTCAAAGGACGGACTCAAGGCAAACCCCTCAAAAGTTCAAGTCGTTCAGAACATGGCAATGCCGAAGTCCATACATGACGTGCAAAGGCTAACCGGATGTCTAGCCGCACTGAATCGATTCCTTTCCCAAGCAGCCGAAAAGCAACTGCCGTTCTTCAAGGTGTTGAAAAAGGCACCAAAGTTCGAGTGGGGAGCCGAGCAGAAAAAGGCCTTTGACGAACTCAAAAGTTATCTAGCCGAGCTTCCTATTCTCTCTGCTCCAACCGAAGCCGAAGTAATATTCTTATACTTAGCGGCATCGGATCAAACCATCAGCGCGGTGCTTGTACGAGAAGAAGGCCTAAAGCAGCTTCCCATCTACTTTACAAGCCGAGCATTAAGAGGTCCAGAAACAAGGTATCAACCTCTGGAAAAAATTGCTCTGGCATTAGTAAATGCAGCAAGGAGACTGCGGCCATACTTCTATGCTCATAAGGTATGCGTCTTAACTGATCTGCCACTTCGGCAAGTGTTGACCAAACCAGAAGCATCAGGCAGAATCGCCAAGTGGGCTATAGAGTTGGGAGAGCACACAATTGAATATCTACCTCGGAAAGCCATCAAGGGACAAGCCTTGGCAGATTTTCTTGCAGAAGCAAAGTTCGATCAAGCAATTCCTGTTATTGCCGAACAGAAGAATTCTGCCAATGCCGAACTAGCACAGCCCTTGGAATCCGAAGTAGAGCCGCCGGACTGCTGGAGCGGATTCGTAGATGGAGCTTCAAACAAGATGGGAAGTGGAGCTGGTATTTTACTTGTCGCTCCCGACGGACACGAGGTAACCTACTCACTTCGGTTCCTATTCCCCACTACTAATAATGAAGCCGAGTACGAAGCCCTCCTGGCCGGACTCCAGTTAGCGCAAAGTCTGCTCGTCAAATCTCTCAAAGTCCATTGTGATTCACAAGTCATAGTAAATCACATGTTGGGTACAAGTGAAGCTCGTGACGAGAGAATGAAGAAGTATTTGGACAAAGCGCAAAGCATCAGCCGAAGTTTCTCCTATTTTCGGATAATCCGCATTCCCAGAGCGGAAAATAGCCGAGCAGATACCTTAAGTAAGTTGGCCTCAGATCCGAGCTCAAAGGCGGAAGAATTAATGCATCGAAGCATTGATGAAGCCGAGGTACATTCAGTATCTAGCTCGCCGAACTGGATGACGCCGATCTTGCAGTATCTGGATCAAGGACAATTGCCCGAGGATAAGAGAGAAGCTCGGAAGATCACGTGCCGAGCACTTCGGTACGAACTTCATGAAGGAGTCCTCTTTAGAAAGTCTTACCTCCAGCCGTTATTGCGGTGCGTAGGACCAGAAGAGACGGACTACATCCTCAGAGAAGTTCATGAAGGATCGTGCGGTAGCCACATCGGAGCCAGAGCTTTAGCTAAAAAAGTTCTGAGATGGGGATATTATTGGCCAACCATGGTACAAGAGGCAGTGCAGCTCGTCAAGAAGTGTACGAAGTGCCAAATTCATGCAAATGTCCCAAGGATGCCGCAGACCGATCTATACACTATGCAAAGCCCTTGGCCTTTCATGCAATGGGGCATAGACATAGTGGGACCACTTCCTCAAGCTCCTCGGCAAATGAAATTCCTTATCGTTGCCGTGGACTACTTCACGAAGTGGGTGGAGGCTGAACCATTAGCTACGATAACGAGCTCAAAGGCATTGGACTTCGTCTGGAAGAACATAGTGTGCCGATTTGGCATACCCCACATCCTCATCTCGGATAATGGGACTCAGTTCACCGACAAGACGTTCAAGAATTGGTGCCAAGAGCTGAACATTCAACAGCGGTTCACTTCGGTCTCCCATCCCCAAGCAAACGGACAAACGGAAGTAACGAACCGGATTCTGGTGAAAGGGTTAAAAGCTCGGTTAGAACAAGCCAAAGGACAATGGGTAGAAAATCTCCCTCAAGTCCTATGGTCCTACCGAACTACGCCCAAAACCTCCAACGGTGAAACTCCGTATAGTCTGGTGTACGGCACTGAAGCCGTAATTCCGGTGGAGATCGGCGTACCCAGTCCCCGAACTCTAAATTTCTCCTCAGAAATGAATGACGACGGACTGAGAGCAGAACTAGATCTCGCCGAAGAAAGAAGAGAATTGGCGTGCATAAAAGCAGCCAAGTATAAGGAGCAAGTAGCCCGGTATTATAACCAAAGGGTGAAAAAGCTTCAATTTCAAGTGGGAGATCTCGTCTTGAGAAACAACGAAGTAAGCCGAGCAGAAAAGCTGGGCAAACTCGAGCCCACATGGGAGGGTCCGTATCGGGTGTCAGAAGTCCTCGGCAAAGGGTCTTATAAATTGACTCACATGTCAGGAGAACAAGTACCCCGAACATGGCACGTCTCCAACCTCAAGAAGTTCCACTTGTAAGAGACAAGGTCCGGTCAGTCTGTCTTGTGTCTAGTTCGGTCATAGGGGTACATGTTTTTATTTGTTTGTTTTTTACTTGTACCTTTTACTTGTCGTTTTATAAAAAGTTTAAAGTTTTTTTCTTTCATCTTTTTCATTTTTTCTCTATGTGTTTTGTCTCTATGTGCTTGTCGTCTCTTACAAATGGTACCAAGGTATATCGTTCTTTAAAGACTGATCCCCTTTTTAGATCGATTATTAAAGACTATTGTGAGTCCAAGCTTCTAAGGAGGATATAAGACCACAATTCAGCTTAACAAGCAGTCCGTCTGAAACGAACTGCAATAAGCCAACGATTGTGAGTCCAAGCTTCCAAAGAGGATACAAGACCGCAATTCAGCTTAACAAGCACTTCGTCTGAAACGAACTGCAATAAGCCAACGATTGTGAGTCCAAGCTTCTCAGGAAGATACAAGACCACAATTCGGCTTAAGAAATAAGCACTTCGTCTGAAACGAACTGCAATAAGGGAAAGTCCGATCCACGCGATAAACCTCGCCGAATTAGGACGACCAAGTTCGGTCAAAGAAGTTTACCTCATAAGACCGGGGACGACCACGTCTAGTCAAAGAGGTTTACTGCATAAGACCACTTCGGTTAACTGGGAAAGTCCGATCCACGCGATAAAACTCGCCGAATTAGGACAAGGGAAAGTTCGATCCCGGCGACAAAAATCGCCAAATTAGAACACAAAGACGAGTCCGGTCAAAGATGTTTATTTCATCAGACCAAAGACGAGTCCGGTCAAAGATGTTTATTTCGTCAGACCAAAGACGAGTCCGGTCAAAGATGTTTATTTCATCAGACCAAAGACGAGTCCGGTCAAAGATGTTTATTTCATCGGACCAAAGACGAGTCCGGTCAAAGATGTTTATTTCATCAGACCAAAGACGAGTCCGGTCAAAGATGTTTATTTCATCAGACTAAAGACGAGTCCGGTCAAAGATGTTTATTTCATCAGACCAAAGACGAGTCCGGTCAAAGATGTTTATTTCATCAGACCAAGGACCAAGTCCGGTCAAAGAAGTTTACTTCATAAGACCAAGGACCAAGTCCGGTCAAAGAAGTTTACTTCATAAGACCGAGGACAAGTACGATGAAATTTTTTCGCTAAGCTGTAAATACAGTGTTAGAAGCGAAAACAAAATTTCATTTTTCAAATCTTGTTCGGCATACAACTCCGCTACCCTACAAATGGCGTTACGCTATTACAAAGGACTATTCTACTGTCCAGGGTTGCTGAAGTTAAGCCACCTATCTGCAAAATCCTCTGGAAGCCGAGTTCGGTTGTTCCGAGCAGATGAAGAATAAGCAGGTCGACGAGATGCTATCCTCGACCCAACGCCTCTTCCCCGAGCCCGAGAAGTCTTAACACCTCGGCGATGAAGAGTCTCTGCAATAAGCATCTGCTGATCTTGCTCGCTCATAGTCACAACTCCTCGGCGAATTTCAGTCCGTCCCTGTCTTGATGATTCCGGTTGCTCCTGAGCCCGTTCTCGTCTTGACGTTTCCGGCTGTTCCGGAGTTCGTTGTTGACTTGGAGTAGGATTTTGAACAAGGGAACCAAAGGCTTGATCTGGAGTGCGAGCATCTGTTGGCGGGAAATGCCTAAGGAATCTCTCGATTGCGGGACGCCGGGAAAGAATGATGTCGTACCGAGAAGCCCAGCGCCGCAATGATTTCACAACTTGTTGGCAAGCCGAGCTCTCCAGCGCATCTCCAGGGAAAACTAGGAGCCGCGGTCCTATCATAGTAGAAGAAGCGATTTTGCCACTTCGGCCACTTCGTTTTACAAAAGGCCCTAAAGGGCTGTAAAGGGATCAAGTAAAACCAAGACCCCTTCCTCTTAAATTGAAAGAATTTAAGGATCGCCTTCAAAGACAAATCCCTTCCTAACCTACGGAGTTCGGCAGCGAAGGCCGACAAGTGCCTCCAAGAGTTCGGAGTCACTTGGCCTAAAGGAAGCTGAAAAAAATCTAGTAAATCTATAAAGGCAGAAGGGAGGGGGAAACGAAGCCCGCATTCTAAGCAGGCCTCGTACACGGTGGCGTACCCCTCCGGCGGGGAGTCAGCCCTATGATCACCGTCAGGTACCACCGCCTTCCCCCCAGGAAAAAAGTATTTTTCGGGTAGGGATATCACAGTATCCTTACTCAAAATACTATGGAAATACTCTACGGTCTTCTCCCCGGACTCTTTCCGGCCAGAAGACCCCTTATCCCCTTTCCTACCGCTACCCGACTCCGAAGAAGAAGAAGACATTTTTCTTACTTTTTGAAGGTGAAGAAAGTCTGAAGAAGCTCTTGAAAGCGGAAGAAAAATTTCTCGAGAAAGAGAGAGTACAGAAGACGCAACAGCAAAGGTGTTCAAATGAGGAAGAAAGAGCATATTTATCAGATTCGGCGAAGATTTCAAGATCGTTGCGCCGTTTCGAATCCCACCTTTTCAGGATTCAACGGCCGGATTTTACTGTCGCATTTAATGCAGGCACGCGCAAGGCACGTCCCCTGACGTCAGCCTCCCCCTTACCATTATCCAGAATGCCGAAGTGACTCACCTCGCCGAAGTGATTCACTTCGCTTTTCGGGGGGGGTAGTGATGGGGTACGAACTAAACCCTAATGGCAAGCCCAATAACAGTGACGGCCCATCAGCCCAGAGCCCAAGAAAGAGTATCTGTTCGGCACCAAAGAGTTCGGCACGACCAAAGAGTTCGGACTCAGCCTACAGCTCGGTAAAAGCCGACCAGTCAAGCTCTCCTCTCAGATCGGCAAGAGCTGATCGGTAAAGTCCAGCAGTTCGGTCTCAGCATTCGACCGAACTAGGAGTTAGTGGACTCATGAAAGGCCTCCACGACCTCCGCTATACCCACGATCTATTTAGTGGTACGAAGCAGTTATTGAGCAGTTATTGCTCACCCACGATCTTGTTAGTGGGGCTGCAAACCACGACCTTAGTTCAATGTATAAATAGAACTTAGATCAGATAGAAAAGGGTTAAGCTCTCTAGAGATAAAAGACCATATAGCAAGTCTGTGTTGTAAGCTGTAATCCCAGATCAAGCAATACAATCTTGCCCTCCCTTCTTCCCGTGGACGTAGATTTACTTCAGTAAATCGAACCACGTAAATTCTTTGTGTCGTAATCTTCATTCTCTACCAGCATTTACTAACATCAGAAATTCGCGGATCCATCAAGTTCATTGGTGTTTGCTCCATTCCTTGAGTTATTCCACATTTTGTTTAATGTTTTTTGTCTCGAGTTATGTTGCTTATTATGTATGAATGAATGACCATTTTTAGTTGGAGTTATTGTAATTTTGTGTCTCTTCCTATTAATGAAATTCTAATCTCTTGTTTTGTGAAGCAGTGTAACAACGGCAGAAACATGTCTCAATACCGGAATTTAAAATGAAGGCTTCCGGCAATATATGTCAATTTGTGTTTGAGATTATTATGATAATAGCCCCACATTCCATAACTCAGTACACTCATATTTTATTTAAAAGTAATAAATACAAGTATGACCAATATACCACTAACTTTTTTCCACCACTTTCTTTAACATTTCTTAAAGTCCGTCCAAAAAAGAAATGAGACTCTTATTCGCGAACAGAGGGAGTATGTTGTTAGGATCGTTAAAATTAGATGCAATATTGACATACTAATATGCAAGAGAGCCATATGTAATGAGAGATAGCAACTATAGATACGTAAAATAATTGTCGATAGAAGCAGCATTGACGTTGAAAGAGTTGACAATGTCGGGAAAGCGACTATGGCACATTGACACTCTTCCTTGATGACTAAGCATGCTATTAGGCCATCCACAATAGGAATAGCCCAGCAATAGCTCAGTCATAGCCTAGCCACAAACTCCTCCTGCCACATCATCAACACTAAAAATCCTCTTGCCACATCATAAATAGCTCAGCCATAGTCTGGCCACATCATAAATAGCCCAGCCACATCAATAGCCACATCACTAATAACAATTATATAAAAATGAAATAATTAACAATCACACAATATACGGAATTTAATTTACGAGACATATACAGGAAACATTAATAATACTATTAAAATTTTAAAAGTACAATAATTTAAAAAAAGTACAATAATTTAAAAAAATTACAATAATTAACAAAAAAGTACAATAATTCACTCCTCTGCTCCGTCGTCGTCTCATCCGTCGTTGTCGGCACCATCGCCTCCGCCTCCGTCGCCACCATCGCTTCCGCCTCCGTCGCCGCCGCCTCTACTCCCGGCGGCTTCCCTCCGTGCCGCCTCCAAATCCTCCTGCATGCTCAGGAGCAATGTTTGAAGCAAACTCTTCTCCACGGGGTCCACCGCCGCCCGCCATTCGGCCATCGTCTTGACCATCTGAGCGCGCGTTTGTTGACGCGCGAAGAATTTGAGATCCGCTGTGGATTGGCCAAGGGGGGATGTCGACTGGACCTCCTGGAAACCCCCGGCGACCCCCCTCGCCTCCCGTTGAGCCCGCTTGTGCCCAACCGGGCGAGTTCGGCGAGCGAACGAACGAGGGGTCGGGACCTCCTGGGCCGTCTCGGGGAGGTCGTGGGAACCACCGCTGCTGCCGCTGAAATCACCGGTATAGTTCAGTCGTTGCTTCTTCGGCCAGCCAGCCAGCGTCGACACCTACTCGGAACTTCTCGGAGTCGTTCAGCACAAGATAGCAGTTCCAGTAGGTGAAGTCCTTATACACCCCCTTCAGGAGGAAGGCTTTCTCCGCTATCCTCCTGCAGTCTTCCTCCGTTTGGCCACTGCTCATCATGCGGAGGGCGTTGGTGTACAAGCCCAAAAATCGGGAGACCGCAGCCCTGATTCGGTCCCACCCCTTCCGGCAATCCTCCCTGGTGCATCGCCTCCCCTCCGGGCAAAACCTCTGGTAGGCTGCTGCTATCTTGCCCCACAAGTTGACGATCCTCTAGTTGTTCGAAACGAGAGGATCGTCGCAACCACTCACCCACGCCTTGGACAACGCGACGTTCTCCGCGTCCATCCACCTCCTCCGTACCGAGCTGTCGTCCTCACCCGGCTGCGAGGACTCACCGACCCTCTTCCCCTTGCTTTTCTTCTTTGGGGCGCCACGACCCCGCTCTGCGCCCCCTGTTTGAACGGGAGCATCCGGAACACCGAGAAGATCTAACCCCAAGTCATCGAAGGAGAAAGTGTCAAATTGGGGCAACGGCTGCGCCTCCGTTGGGGTCGATGTGTTCGACGAACCAGTCGAAAAATCAAAACTGGGGCGATAGACGTCCCTCGGCGTCCCCTGTGTCGCCGGGGATCCCCCCGTCGTCCACTGCGTCGCCGGTTACCCCCCCTCCCCCGGCGTCCCCTGTGTCGCCTGGGATCCCCCCGTCGTCCACTGCATCGCCGGTACCCCCCCCGGCGTCCCTTGCGTCGCCTGTACCCCCCCGGCATCATCTGCATCCTGGGTGCCCACCCCGGCATCATCTGGGCACTGGGGGCCCACCTCGGCATCGCCGGAAACCCCCCCGGCAGACTATTCCCGGCTGGCATCCCGGGCATCATCTGCTGCCACGGGTACGTGTTGTAGTATGGTGGCATCTGACTCCATCCACTTCCCACGGGGACCGGGGGAGTTTGAGCTTAAGACCCGCTACTCCCTGAAGTAGGCTCGTTGTTGAGATCCATTTACCGTTGTTGATCTTGTACATAAATTTAGATAGAGAGTACTCGTTAAAACAAGTGGTGCGAATGAAAATGACGTACAAGGCGCGTATATATAGTGTTTCGAAAAAAAAAAAATTCGCGCTAGGCGATCCGGACGCTGCAATAGCGCCGAGCGGATCGCCCAGCGCACCGCCTAGCGCCATGGAACCGCCGAGCGCTAGGCGGTTTTTAATTCCGGAAATGGCTGGGCGGTTGCAATAGATCGCCTAGCGCACCGCCTAGCGCCGGCGCTCGGCTAAGCGGTGCGCTAGGCGATATTGTGGATGGCCTTAATGATTTGAAATCATATGGAGTAAAATTCTTTTGAAAATTTTTCTACACATCTTTAACTATAGAACTTCACAATGAAATTAAATTATACTCCATTTAATCTTAAATTACTTGAATTATTTTTCTTTACGGCTAAAAATAAAATATCAAATCTCACTTACTTTATTCTTTCTCTTGTTTTACCCTTCTTCTCTCTTCTATAGGAGTATTATTTTATCTCCATTTAATCTACTAAACACAACTTTCTTAAATTTCGTATAAGAAATAATGTCTAAAGTAATATGGGATGGAGGGAGAAACTCTCATAACCCGAAGCATCAATGGTGTGTCATTGACTTAAGAGTGAATCGATCCTAACATCCTTGGTGAGGAATGGGAGATCGAGTGAATCCAACAATTGGGAAGTCAATAGGCTATCTTGACGAACTGACAGACCGATTAGGTAGAAGAAGGGAAGGGGGGGATTTGAGACTGTAGACGAATCGGATAGACCTTAAGCTTGTGGGGACGGCTGCCCAAAAGTTGCAACTAGTTCAAGCCTTAGTGTTTTTTCTTTAAGTGTTTATTTTCTTTTTGTATGTCTGTAATATGTCTAGGTCTAGGATTTTTTGTCTTGTTTGTGTCCAGAGTCGGTCATAGGATAACCATGCATTGAAATTCGCCTTATTTCTTTTTCTTGTCTTTCATGCTTGAGGACAAGCATGGTTTAAGTGTGAGCAGTTTGATAAGGCTAATTTCATGCATTGGTCAGGGGATTAATTTCATGCATTTACGGGGTCTAACACATCCTTTTAAGCCAGGTGTGTAGTAGAATCCGCCAGGCCAAGGAAGAAAGGAAGACAATTGCCTGGCGAGGGAAATTTGGCGATAAAGTGAACAATTTGAAGAAAAATTACCAGACGAAGGAGATCGCTAAAGCTGAAGGGCAGAATAGAGATTTCTGCGAAGGCTTCTAGAATGATCACCTCCGCATCTATATAAAGGAGAGAGCATGCAAGACTGGGAGACTTTTTAGCACTTTTGTTTTGGCTCTCGGTTCACTCGCACACATTCCTACACACTTAGGTCTCGAAATTTGTGGGGTTGTGGGGTTCACTTTCAATTTTGGTTGTTGTGTAACACCGTCCTCACGAAGGGCGAAGATACAATTTATTGCTTTTATTTCGTTTGTTGCTGTGAATTTCACCGAGCTTCGCTGTTCGAAGCTCGGCTTTGTTGACTGTCGTATTTTCGTTGATCTTATCTACGCAATTTCCATTTTCCGTTATAACGATGATACTTTCGAGTGTGGATGATGTTTGTTTCTAAGTTTATAGTTATTTACTTGAATGGATGCTTTTCGCACTTGATCTGTTGAATTGGAGTAGAATCATGAATGGATTGTCGTTGATCGGAGCAGATTTGTTGAATCGGAGTCTATGGAGTTAATTTTTGTTGTAATTGGGTTCGGATTGCTTGGATCCGGAGTGGATTAAGCGTCCGACGTGTGGATCTGAAGCAGAGTTGTCTGATTGTGCATGAGGTTGATGTTTCATTTCTGTTTTCTGCTCACTTCGTCTAGTAGAAGTAGATCTGTTGGTTTCCGGTTAATCGTCAGTTTCCGACGTCCGAATTTGTAAGTCCTATTTGAATCTAGTTATTTACTCTGTTCTCTCCATGTCCGCGTTTAAATCAACTAGCGAGAAGCAGATTGTTGTTAGTTAAATTCATAGTTTGTTATTTGCAGCTTTTTCTTCCGTACCTTGCTGTTTTAGGGAGATGGGCCCCATTGCTTGCGTTCTTTCTGTCTAGCTAATTTAGGTAGTTGTTTACTAGGTCAAGGAAATTTGTTTGAGATATTGGAGTTAAGAATATGTTCCAAGCCTGCATGATGTTTATAGTTTCTTAGGGCTAGTGTAAGATTTAATTCCCGAGTCTAGTAATAGTTTACCTCAACCCAAATTTGCGTGACAGCAACCATTTACCTTCCCAGAGTCTTCTGAATGCCTTCCTACGCGTCCATCTTCGTGGGATCGATCTCTGCTTCCCTGTACTAATTCATAGTATAGCGGGTTGAGGGTTTTGAATGCGGAATTTGTGTGTCCGACGACTAAGACTTCTGAGATCCTCAGAGTTCCTAGACCTCGTGATCTAGCGGATTCTCTGGTTTGAGAAGCCTGACCTAGTACAAAAGCACACACGGTTCCATGCACTTTCATCTCTCTATCCTTTCTCCTTATTTTTTTCTTGTGATACTCCATTTGTCCCATAAAAATAGTCTTTTTTTATTAGTATTTTGGTTCGTCCTATAAAATAGTCATATTTCAATTTTAGCAAATTTTCTCTCATATAAGGTGTGACTCATTCTCTACTAACAATACTTCAATCATTTTTTCTTTATATATCTCATACTTTACCAATTCGGCATTAAAACTCATACAGTCCGCAAAATCCTTCTTTTTTTGGGACAGAGGGAATACTATTTGAAAAACAATATTTTTTTCACAATATTATTTTAAATTGAATTAAATTATATTTTTCAACACAAAAAGTTACGTTATATCTTTAAAAAAATTTAATGTCCACTACAAACAAAATCTCTATTTACTAATTATCATAATTCCGCTGGTAAAACTGGTTAGCAGCGAATTAACAACAGATCTGCACCGCTGCTAAATACTTTGTTGCTAAATTTTAGTGACACTTGAATCGTGCTACTAATATTTTAGTAATGAATTAGCAACATAACGAGTCCGTTGATAAATGTTGGCATAAAAAATGGATAGAAAACTTTACCAACAAACTCAATTGGTTACTAACTGTTAGTAGCGGATTAACAATTCACCAAATCCGCTCCTAAAATTGTTGACATCAAAAAAGGGATCGAAAACTTTAGCAACAAACTTAGTCCGTTACAAAATTGTTAGCAAAGATTAGCAGCACACTTAATCCGTCCTAAAATTGTCGGCACTAAATAGGCATCGAAAACTTGAGTAATATACTCAACTCGCTACTAATTATTAGTAACGAATTAGCGACAATCTTAAATCGCCCCTAATGAAATGTTTTTAAAAAGATCACCGATTGGTATTCTGCTACTATGTTCACACAAGTTACGCATTATTGTTTCAATTATTTGTTTTCTTATCCAACTACAACAAACCAACAAATCAACAAATAAATAATATTAATTTGTAGACAAAAATAATATAGTAATTGATAACTAATAATGTGTTTTTCCAAAAAAAACATGAAGTCTGTAACCATTATAAGTTTAAATGATAATAGTGTGTAAATAAAAAATGGATGTCAATCTTCTAATTCTGCAGAATCATCACGACCAGACTGAGCAGCAGAGTGACTTAAGTGTTGGGGATGACTTGAGTGTTGGAATTGCTGGGGCATGTACTGCTCGATCCTATCTTTTATAGTCTTCACTTCTTGTGTTGTGCCATGAACGATTCATTCACACTATCATTGACAGGAACACATTTTTCTGACACCTATTTATCAAAATATAATAAGACTAACATTATTACCAATGATAAATCAACTATAAGAATTTTTATATATATCACAGTTACCAACTTTGGAGCTTTTGCTACAACATTCTATATCTGCTACTAATTTTCGTTGGTAAACCGACTGTTTTTTTGTAATGGTCACTTTAGTTTATCAAATGATATTATACTCCCTCCGTTTGCTATTAGAAGTCTCATTTGAGTTCGACATGGATTTCAAAAATTACTCTCTCTGTCCCTTCAAATTAGACCACATTTGCCATTTTGGGATGTCCCTTAAAAATAGACCAATTCCATTAAAGAAACTTTTTCTCTCGAATGAGGTGAGTCTCATTTTTCACTAACAATACTTCAATCATTTTTTCTTTATGTCTCTCTTTTACCTTACCTATTATGCATTAAAACACATACTGTTTCAAATTGTTGTCTATTTTTAGGAACGGATGGAGTATAAAGAAAAGTGAGTGGAAAAAGATAGAATGCGAGACCCATTTTTATATATTAATTTAATAATAAAATGTTAGTGGAATTTGAGGTCTACCTACCATTCTTTATAGTCAAAGTGAACCAAGACTCCTAATGGTGGATGCACTAAAATAATAAACCGGAACTCGTAATGGTGGAAGAAGGGGGGTACAAAATTATACACATCATATCACACTTGCACAACGTTAGAAATATTGAATTTTCAAACTCTATACTTATTAAAGAGCAAATTACACAATATTTATATTTTTAAATTATAAAAAATTTAATTATCATATAAATAATACTCCCTCCGTCCGCCATTAGGAATCTCATTTCTTGGCGGGCGAAGCAGGTTATAAGAAATGTTAACAAAAGTGGGTGAAAAAAAGTTAGTGGAATATGAGTCACACTTGTATATATTAGTTTTAAAAGAAATATGAGTGAAATGGGTTAGTGGAATGTGAGACCCTAATATTACCATTTATAGTGAAAGTGAACCGGGACTCTTATTGGCGAACGAACTTAAACGGGAAAACGAGATTCCTATTCGCTGACGGAGGAAGTACTTCATCACATGAAAAAAAGAGGAGAGGTGAAAGAAAGAGAAAAGAGAGCTATATTTTTTTTGGGTAGATGAATTTTAAATTTAAAGATTGTGCTCCGAATGACTCGAACTTGAGACCTTTAGCCTTATGCATTAACATCTCTACCGCTTAGTTTACTCTCACACACACGAAAAGAGAGCTACATTAATAGGAGAGAAGGGGAAGAAAGAAAAAAAAAGTCAATTATGTCATTTTGAGGGCTAGAGATAAAAATGGAAAATTAAGGATGATATTTTTTTTGAAATTCAGTAACTCTGATTACAAAAGGTGCAAAGTGTATTTGAAGGACCAAATTTAAAGTTTATTCTTGAAAAAAATAAAAATATGCTGCTTCGCCTCCGATATCTCTTCTTCGACTCCTTCCACATCAAATCATTAATCATCCCTATCCCGCAGCTACACAATCAAACTAATTTGTGATCTGTGCATTATTTTATTTCTTATTAAGTTGATTTTTTATTGGTAAGAAACTTTATGAAGGTAGTTATATTAGCAATGTCTTCTTTGGTCCACCTTAAAATGTCTGGCTCGATATTGCTTATTACTTTTCCGTCCCAAAACAATGTAAAATATTTATGTTTACGACACAAGATTATATGCTAAGTTATTTTACTGCATCCATGTGTTTATAGTGATGAGAAAATAAAGTAATAGTAGAATATAGAAATAGTTAAAAATGTGTGACTTTGACAAATTACACTCCAATCAAACACTTTAACAACAAATTGAAAGCATCACATTCTTAAAAAAAAAAAGAAAGAAACAAGAGTAAAAGTGAAAGGAAAGTGGAAAGGTGAACGATGAGTCAGTGGAAAGTGGGACCCATATTTTTAATACTAGTAGAAAAAGTAGTTCTCATATCTGAAGGCGCAGTCGACCATATGCACCATGGCGCCAATTTGAAGGGGCATATCTCCTTAGCGGAGGCGGTGGCGGCGGAGAGGCAGTCGGAGCAATCGTTGTTGGTGAGGGCGGCGCTGCACGTGGCCAGGCCGTAGCAGATGTCGGTGTCGGCGGGCGACTGCGTGCTGTAATAGTAGCCTACGTTGGGCGTCACTGATACGAGCATATCTTCAATGTATTCCACATTAGCAGCGTAAGCATCGTTTGCCGAATACTCATCCGCATTGCAACGCCATTGCGTTATAGTCGTGTCTGCGCTGCTTTCTGCAACCATCAACAATATTCCCATCATTATTAGGGTTATTACACCAATTGTAATCTTAACTACTGATAACCCCATTCTCACTCTTTCTCTCTACCAATTTTGATGTAGTAAGTATTTGATTGGTGAAGAAGTGGTTGGTTTGGTATTACTATATATAGCTAGGAAGTGACGAGTTTATTCCATATTTTGTGTCAACAACTTAATTTGTGTATGTGTTTTTATAATGACGGCAGAATCTTGGTCCTGCAATTTCGTTTCGGAATTTACGATGACTAAATTAATTATTACCTTCCACTTTCAAGGCTTCAAAGTTAGTTAGGGTTTGAGATTTTCTAATGAAACACATCACATAGTCGAAGATTAATTATACTCTCTTCATCTGCGAAAAATAATCTCATTCTGCCATTTTGGATTATTCATAAAAAATAATCACATTTCAAAAATGGAAACTTTTTTCCATACTTTTTTCCGTAATTTTTTTTACTTTACCAATTTTTCACTAAAACTCGAGTCATCCAAACCAAAGTGAAATCAAATTCTAAGGTACCCAAATTAGAATTAACCGAGGAAAAATTCAACTTGCATCAAATATTGTCTAAAGGTCTAAATGATTGAATGTACAATTTTTCCCTCTACCCATTTGAGGGTGACTTAGTCCGAAAAAAATGAGAAAAAGTCAATAGGACTTCGAAACGTGCATTAACTAGTGTAGGTACCGCAAATGTGTATCAATGAAAATATAAGTCCTAAATTTTTAGTTCACTCTATAAAACCGATTTAGGGAGTTGAAAACAAGCATAGACTAGGGGTATAACATACCGAGAACACCATACCACATACTGTACCGAAATTGCAGTATGGTAAAATATCATACCGATACCATACCGAATTTTCGGTAATTCGGTATAGTTAATTTTTGATACCGTTGTCTTACGTTTATTGCGGTATACCGAATTTTTTTTTATTTTATACCTAAAAATCTCACAAAGGGAATATTGAATGTAAAAGACTTCTTGAGAGCATCTCCCCTTTGTGAGCTTTTTATGAATTCCTAATTTGATTAGGTTGTTTGATTCCTTCTCTAGATTAGATCAAGTGGAGGTATGCACCAATTGTTTGCGTATCGATAAGATAGTGGAGCGATTATGGAATTTTAGTTTGTTGAAAGTTACCTACGGTTGCCTCCATTATTTTGGGCGAGGTCATGAGGTTCCATGTGTAATTTGTCATCCTATACTCTTCTTCATCCTCTAATCTTTCCATTCAATCTTTCTGGATTTAATTTTTGTGGCTTAATCAATCTTATTTTTTGTGCTAATTGAATATCAAATATAATTGAACATATCTTGTAAATATGAGATGGATCAATATCACTTTGCCTAGCGAGAGATTACACTTATGTGTTAAGCAAACTTCTTCCCTTCGTGGAAAAGTGTATTTCTGTTATTTTGTTTGATTGTTTTATTTTTGTTTTTTGCTTTATGAGGAGACTCCATCTCTGACTCATTTTGCTTTTTCGCTTTTTTGTTTTTAGAGTTTAAACTGACGAAAACATGATGATTCCTTGAGAGCTTGATGCATGTTCGTGATTATAAATGCATGACGTAAATTTGTGAGATTAAACCTCTGAGCTTAAAATGTTGTATACTTGGTCCAAGATGAACACAAATGGAGCCGTTCGATGTCATAATTACTTGTAATTAAAGATCATGACCAATCTTATATCTTGTTATGTAGCATTTTTCTCAAAAGCTTGACCTGTGATAATGTATCTTGGCTTGCCGCCTTCATAATATCAAAATTAGATTGCTATCTCATGACTAACCATCTCGCATTCACCTCTATGACTAATTTAATCCCATTGTAGCTTATCTCTCATAATATTGACTGTTATCCTATCCAACTAACCAAACGCCACCAAAGTAAACCATAATTATATGAAATTTCCATTAATGGTGCTTTCACACCAACACAACAAATGGAGACTCCACAGCTACTCAAAATGAGTGTAACTAATCAATTTTTTCTGTACATTCTCACCGTCGTTAATGGGTCAATGATTAGTCTCCAAAATTGCTCTCATCCTCTTAATTCAGCATGGTTAGGTCTGTGGTCAGCACTCTCACAAAGTAACTTCTTCTCTCTGGTAGAATACGATGGACCATCTGCGAGTACCTGCATTTGCACCATGAAGTCGCAGATAGAAAATAGTAATGCAAGGCAGCAGAGGTTGAGATCCAAACATACCAGGGCATCACACACAATTTGCTGTACTTATCCAGAATGTAAAGGATGCAAGCATCTCTTAAATTTGAGGCGCTGAACGCCTCCGATAACTCAAACATGAGGGATACATTTTCAACTGAAATATCCTAGACATAGCAAATGGAGATATTATCGCAAACTGAAGAAATTCGGTCAAATCAGTCTTGAATTTCTTATGTGAACTTACCTGTGCAATGGCGTATTCGCACAGACGCTTCAGACCCTCCAATAAATACTGATCAGCAGCTCTTAGAAGATCCTGTGCTATTTCCAAGTTGACGTCTACAGATCCAGTGTATATGTATCTAAATCCAATAATAGATCAGTTTCGGGATCTATCTGTAGAAATGATAATTGATTCATAACTTGCGACAGGAATTTATCGAGGTAATTCAAAGTATTTACCTCATCATCAGCTCAAAGACATCCCATCTGATATTAGGGATCTCTCTGTCTTTGGCATCCCTCTCCTGCAACATTACATCATGGAGGAATTTTTTAACATTAACAAACCAAACAGACAAGGACTTGCTTGCTATTGAGTCTCACATCCACATAATATTCACACCGAGTGCACCTTTAAATTTGAATTTTGTTTCAAAGAGATGCTTAAGTTAAGTGCAAGCTACAAGCAAACAGAATTCAAGAAAGAAAGGGTACAAAAATGAATTGAATGTGTGGAGAATTAATTGAAGCGGAAATTTTAGTTGCACGGGGGTTTCCTTTAGAAAATATTCAACACTCCTTCCTCACCACAATGGCACCATGAGGTGATGTGTCTAACCAATTGCTTTATGACAAGTAGAAATATAAAAGGGCACACACATCCAATTAGAAATGCAATTATTTAGGAAACATTCATTATACCACTTTTATGGAAAATTGCATGATCTAAATATGGACAATACCAATATATTTTCAGCTCCTATATATATTTTCATATTTATATATACACACACTATAATATTAATAATAATATCCCATATGTACCGCAATAAAAATATAATCCTACAACATTTTGGTAGTAGTATTATTTTATGTGTATGATTTTATTTCTATTATTTATTTACATAAATAAATATAAGTATGTATATAAATGAATTTTCTACTACATAAATTTTAAAAAAAGTATGACCATAATGTAATTTTTCTATCTTTTTTTAGTGCATATAAACGATTATATATTCACTCAAATAAGTTAATATACAAATAAAATTAAATTATTGTCATGCTTTATATTTATATAATATATTTATTTATATATATAATCAATGAGGAAAAAGATAATCATACCCATAAAAGAATACCCGTAAAGTGTTAGTGACATTTTATTTTTTTATCAACGGTACATATAAGTGATTCTTATTGTTATATTATGTGTAATAGTATATAATATGCAATATAACATATAGTAGTAATTTCCATATTTAGATACAATTTTGTATATAAGTGGTATATTGAAGGTTTCCTAAATAATTGTATGTCTAGTTGGATGTAGTCATTTTATATTTCTCTGTCATAAAATAATTGGTTGGACACACCACCTCATGGTGCCACTTTGGCGTGGAAGGACTACTGAATATTTTCTCGGTTTCCTGATTGATGGATAATAGAGGCAGTAATTTTGTTTAGAGTATTTGATTCTATAAAATTTCAGTTTCCCCATTGATAAAAATGTCAATGTACTTCTCATGAGACAAAAGTTTCACCCAAACCCATCAATGATATTTAGAGTTCGAACAATGAACCAGAGATAGGACATCTCAAATTACTAGTGCAATGTTATACTAATGGTCCACAAAATGGATTTATACTCCTCTACAGTAAAAAATATGCACTCCTAAGGAGGCCAGGTAGCAGTCATGTAAAAAGGAAGAAACCAATCACACAGAAAAATGTAATAGCAGGAATTCAACAGCATGCTCACCCTATAGCCACCATCGAACATTGCTCGAAATGCATCGGAAGAAGCAAGCAAACAAATTCTGTGTGCATAGAACCGTCTTCCTGGCAAAGGAACAGAAACAAAAAATATCTAGATGAGAATGCGCAATGATATGCATCTTGAAATTTTCAAGTTATGACAAAAATCTCTACCTTCAACCAGAAATGTTACATCAGACAACGTAGGATTATTCAAGTTAGGATTTTTTTTTCACGTATCGCGTAAAAAAAAAGTAGGATTATTTACATACTGCTCCCCAAGATATACCTGCAGTAATATTCCATAAATGTTAGTAGGCATAAACAATACTATCACATTCAGTGCACATATGATTTCAAAAGAAAAGAAATTGAATTCTGTTTATCCACTTAATTTCTAACTCTTTGGCAAAAAGATAATGCAGAAAATGTCCACGCATTTCACACCCCAGAAACCACTACTGAATCCTTATGAATCCCATTTCTTGTTTAGTTCAAAATAATTGTTTGATGACAATAGTGATTCATTGTATCAGTCGATTGGCTGATATAACAACAATAACACAAAATAGCATAGTCACCTGAGGTATTGGGGAAGGAGGAGCTGCATCGATTGAAGAAAGTGAGCTTGCTTTATTAGCCAACCTGCATAATGCCATGGAACTATCTCTTTGATGCTTTGCGTCAGTTGATTCCAGTAGTTGAAGAAGCAATGCAAGTCCTGTAGATATACGAGGAGAGTGAGGTGGGAAGAGAAAGTTGTAGTCAAGATCATCTGCCAGGCTCACAGCAGAAATCTTGATTTAGGTATATAGGTGATAATGACTTTATGGGATAGTTTTGCAAGTCTTGTACCATTGTTATCAACGAAAATGGTTTGGTGGTCATCTGGAGAACAAAGATGGGCAAGAGCAAGAGCCACACGTCTCTGAACATTTCTTTCTCCCATACGCATCAAGTATGATAAATGACTTAATACCTGCAATGGAAATTTATTAACCAAGTTACATGTCCATATTAAATTCGTACTGATAGACTCAAATGTGCAGCTTCAATTTGTCTTATCTAAAGCACATATATTTTCAAATTATTCATGCTTAAATATTGTGCTATGTCCTACCATAATCTACTTCTTATAAAATCTAGTCTGTGGAGTGAAGCATAAAAGGAAGAAATTTTCCCACAATCTACAAACTATAAGGTAGCTTACCCGGCCATTAATCTTCTCTTCGACTCTTTTCAGTGTCTTGGCTACACAATCTCTAGTAGGCTGCACAAATTTGACAAAGCAGAGATATATATCTGATTCAAAGAAGTTAACATTTGTCTAACCCAATTACAAATATATTTATAACGGGAATATTCAATTAGATTAGGATTGTACTTGGAAAATAAATTCACCATCTTGAAGTTTCTGAACACCCCCCACCATAATAAGATCTGCAACATTATCCTACAACAAAGAGAATGGTGATCGAAACATTAAGAGACAGTGTGACCAAGTAATAAATAGATACAAATGCCAAAAGCTTTATGAGCACAACCACTAAATAAATCATCTATTTTGCTATATACCTCATTATCTGCAAGGCCATAAAGAGCAAAAGCAGCATTATGTTGCAAAGAGCCATTTTTTTACTCAAGAAGCTTCAGTAATGGTGTTATTCCACCACTGTGGGCAATACCAGCTTGATTATGAGGATCCTGCATGGGTAACAAATAAAGTTAAGTGCAAACTGCAAAAGATTCAAATAATTTATATTACATACAAAAATATCAAAGAAGATAATCATAACGCTATTGTTGATGGTTTGAGACTAATGAAAATAAAAATGAGAAATGAGAAACGTTACCTGAGCTAACCTCCCTAGGGAAAATGCTGACATTTCCATCAATTGAGCATCTGAAGACTGGAGCATTTCTATGAGTGGAGGGACAGCACCTCTCTGAACAATGTGGACCTGCAGAGGTTTCACACAAGAATTTTTTAGTAATGCATAAATTAGTGACTAAAGAGACAGCTTCTTAGAAAATTCATTAGGATAAAGTTTCATGTGAAATGGAAAGATTAGCATCTGTCAACCTTACAGTCTGAATCTGTTGCGGCAAGTTGCCCAAGAAGGAGAGCAGCTTCTCTTTGACTCTCTGAACAGCAGGAGCTGTTATTAATGGCTGTCAACTAAATCAGAAATTTAAATAAATTCAAAAAATCCACTAAGTGGACTTACATATATAGATCATAACTTGACAAAATAATTAGCATAATAATGCAGAGAACAGTAGGACCACAGACATCTAGCCAATATTGGACTTGATAGAAGAAAACACGAAGCTACACAGGCATGTTTTGCCCAAGGAATCAGCTAAATGGATTGATGACACCACCTCTATTGCAAAATCATATTTCCTCCCTCATATATTAATGAAAGTAATAATAGTACTCCCCCCCGTTCCCTCTTAGTTGAGTCATTTTTCCATTTTGGGAAGTTCCCTCATAGTTGATTCATTTCCATATGTAATAGTAATAATTATCACTTTCTCCCGCTCTTACTTTACTCTATCTTACTTTATCCTCTCTACTTTATTCATTTCTACTCTATTCTCTCTATTTTTTTCTCTCTCTTAAGTTTTTAGCTACCTACTTAACACACTAAACATCCCTTTCTTAAACTTCGTGCCAAAAAGTTCCGCCTCAACTATAATAAAACAGAGGGAGTAATAAATAAGACAATGCGTCAATTAGCAACATGAAATTTCAGTAAAGTAAGCCGAGTCCTTCTATGAGAAACCATATCATGAGCTATTATAAGTCAAGCTAACCAATAGAAACTTACATATCAATATAGGGCTCAAAATCAATTTAGCCTCCTCACTGCTTCACTCAAGTATGAGCTATTATAAGTCAAGCACCAACCAAAATAACAATACTTGGGAATATTAGACTCATTCTATAGTACAAGCCAAGCATTCTTCACACAAGACATGAGGGGAATTGTGTGAGTGTTTTATCAGGGATGAACATCTATTAGCCTGCACTTGATGATGCAGTTCCAAATCATGATTTTTATTCCATTAAGGAAATAACACTAACCATTGCATCTCTAAAAGTAAAGTGAATAGAGAAAATGAATCTTCTGTTAATCTCAAAATTAGTTTCTGACACCACTTTATAAGCATATCAATACACACTGCTTACTCTGAGCTATCAATAAGCTGTCTTTTAAGAAATATTTTCTCAAGTCATTCCATACACCTTTTTATACTCATTGTTTCCAATAGTTTATAGTTATACAACAAAACCTGTCTTTCTATGCAAATGAAAGTATAGTGTTGTTTGTAAAGATAAGATATACTATAAAGCATGGCAGTAACATCACACAAGCAGTCGAACAAGCAACAAATATTTGTCATGGTCGTGCGGAAATAAGCTAAAAACAGAAAAGACCAAAGACCAGTGTATTTCCCATAAACAGTCACTAATTCATTTTATAGAGAAAAGTGAAACTATCGACTCATTGAATCGAAGTAATCAATATCTTTGGAATATTACCTAATAAGGAATGTGCCAATTTTGGTCTAAAATCTTAATATCTCGAGTAAATTCATAAGCAATTAGCAAATAGAGTAACAATTTTGAAACAAATTAATTTTGCTTGATTCACACACACACACACACACATAAACAAAAATATATAGAATGAGAAGTCTGAAGTAGTCAAGTTTACTTTAATGGCTAGGAGCCCCAGAGTGAAAGCACTTCCTTTCTCCACTTCATTCTCATATGACCTAGAGTGAAAGCACATCCACGATCTTCGCAGCGCTCCTCGTTGAGTTTTCTCTTCAAGCTTCGGCGCGAGGACGATTGCTCGCGGTGGTACTTCCCGGAGTTGTGCCTCTGTTTTTCTCCATGAGGAAAACAAACAAAAAACAAAAAATTGAAGTTAGTGAGAGATTAAAATGAATGTCAAGTAAGAAGTAGTTTTATCTGTGCTTGGGGGTATTAAAGGTATTGCAGTCTTTTTAACTACTAAGAGCATGCGCGTCCGTCGCCACCGCCGTCCGCGCCGCTGGCACGGACGCCATCCGCCGCCGCTGCGCTCGCGCCGCTGGCACGGCGCTGCTCGATGTATCGAGCACGTCCGTGCCAGCGGACGCACACGTGGCGCGCTCCCATTCGTCAACGGCATAGCCGTTGTGTTTAAACAATTTTTATTATTTTTTTAAAAAAATCGGTATTTAATTATAAATAATGCTAAAAAATAAAAAAAATTCCAAATCCCAAAAATATGGCCATTTTTCCCGTTTTTTTTATTTTTTTTATTTTTTTCCCAAAATCATCTATAAATACACACATTCATCACTCATTTATCACATCAATTCATCTCTCATTCATCTCTCATTCATAATTCTTATACAAACTATCAACACATTCAACATTCACTCAAAACATCAAATGGATTTTCACTCATCTCATGGCGGAAGCGGAGCGCGAAGAACAAGAATACTACGAACAACATCGTGCCGCTTACGAAGCATATGTCGCGGCGAATACCCCCGCTCATCCTCCTCAACGCACTAGATCAAATCGCCGCTACATCCATCGTGACCGGGAGGGAGCCCACGAAAGGCTCGTTGCCGACTACTTTGCCGACCATCCGCGGTTTCCGGCAGATTACTTCAGGCGCCGTTTTCGCATGTCAAAGCGCTTGTTCATGCGAATTGTCAACACATTGTCCGCACATGTTGAATACTTTCAAACAGGTGTAGATGCAGCCGGCCGGCAAAGTATCACGGCGTTGCAGAAGTGTACGTGTGCCATCCGACAACTCGCTACTGGGCAAACGGCCGACATCTTCGACGAGTATTTGCATATCGGTGAGTCCACTGGAATCCTTTGTTTAAAGAATTTTTGCGAGGGCATTCGTTCTGCTTTTGGGGATGAATTCCTTCGGGCACCCACCACCGATGATTGCCAACGGTTGCTTCGTCTTCATGAATCAGTCCATGGCTTTCCCGGAATGCTTGGCAGCATTGACTGCATGCATTGGAGGTGGAAGAATTGCCCGACTGCTTGGAGGGGGCAACACTTAAGCGGTCACAAAGGCGGCGGCCCAACACTTATCCTTGAGGCGGTCGCCGACTATCGCCTATGAATTTGGCATGCATATTTCGGCGTTGCCGGATCCAACAACGACTTGAACGTGCTCTATTCTTCACCACTCTTCAATGATGTGATGAATGGTGTAGCACCGGCGATCGACTTCACCATCAACGGAAATACATACCGCATGGGTTACTATCTCGCCGATGGTATCTACCCAAGGTGGTCGACGTTCGTGAAGACGCTCCACAACCCGCACGACCTGAGACGGGTTCTTTTTGTGCAGCGTCAAGAGTCAGCGCGGAAGGACGTCGAAAGAGCGTTCGGGGTCCTTCAAGCTCGATTCAACATTGTGAAGGCCCCGGCTCGGCTGTGGTACGTGAATAATATCGCCGACATCATGTTCACGTGTATTATATTACACAACATGATTATAGCCGACGAAGGGCCGAGGGCGGCTAGCTTCTACGACGAGGACGAAGCCGGAAGCTCAACAGCGAGGTCTCCCCCACGCCGAGGCGAGCATACGACGGTTGGCCAGAGGATCGAGACAAGACACACAATGCGCGATACTCGAATCCACAATTAACTACAAGAAGACCTAATCAACCACATGTGGGCGAAATTCGGCAACGAGTAGAGGTTTTTTTAATTTTTAGGATTTTAATTATGTAATTTTTAATTTTTAGGATTTTAATTATGTAATTTTTCATTTTTAGGATTTTAATTATGTAATGTTTAATTTTATTTGTCATTTGTAATATTTATTGTGGTTTTTAAATGAATTTTAATATTATGGAAATGTTATTGTTTAATTGAATTTTAAATTAATTGTGCTCGTCCTTGTGGAAAAGCACAGTTGTGGGTGTTGTGCTCTTGCCAGAGAGCAGGCATGAATAGTACCGCCCGGGCCCACAACCGTGCCGCTGGCAAGAGCACGGTTGTGGATGCTCTAACTCCATGGGAATTAATTCATACTCCCTCCCTTAAAATTTGGCACCATTTGACCCATCACGGATTTTAAGAAATATAATAGAAAGTTGGTTGAAAAATTGGTATCACATGGATTCTACTTTTATATATTAGTTTTAAAATAAAATGTGAGTGAGAATGAGTTAGTGGAATGTGGAGTCTACTACCAAACTGGTAAAAGAGAAATGTGATAAATTTTTAGGGGCGGACGAAAAAGGAAATAAATGACAAATTTTCAGGGACGGAGGGAGTACAAAATGTTTGAAATTTGCATAATCTTAAAAAAAACATCAATATTTCAATTTAATGCATTCCGTTATAAGTATGTATTTGATAGTTGTTAACTCTTTACGTAAATGGCGTACAAAACATAAATAATTTTATTATTAATAAAATTTTTTGTATCAACATAAAACAATGATGAAACATTTTGTAATCCACATAGACAAGGAATTAACGTCATCCACATTTTAAAACCCATGCAGACTCAATTGAGACTCCTAAAGTGGACAGAAGGAGTATCGAATAATGTGTTTTCTATATACTCCATCTTTCCAACTCTAAGCTATACAATTTGCTTTTTCAAATGTCCTACCCTAATTAACATATTTCGACTGTGCCATAAACATATGTGCACTTATGTGCATTCTCATTTATGTAAACTTATCTCAATATATTACCCTTATATATCAAGTTATTTACAACTTACACTATCATTAAAACACTAAAAATAATATAGGTCACACTATCCCTAACACTACTTTAACCACCATTCTCCCTCTCTCTCTTATTTTACCAATTTTGTCGTAATTATCATGTCATATTATATGCTCATATTTGTATGGACAGATGGAGTATATACTGAAATGGAAACATCATTATTTCTACTGTATTATTTCTTCTACTTTATTCTTTCTCCACTCAGCTTACAAAATAAATATGTATATAAATCGAGTGCTGAATAGGATTCACTTAGAATGAGAATGAAGAGAATATATATATTTTTTTAAAGTGTACATAATTATATTAATTCTTATTTTTTTTGAATTATTTAGAATTTATATTCATTAAGTGAAAATCACATTACTCGTGTATAGCACTGATAGTAATATTAATTTATGTAACTTTAAATATTTTATATTATTACTCCATTCGTCCAAGTTCATTTTTTGCACTCGTTTTGCAAAAATAATAATAAATAGGTAAAGTTGAAATAGAGTAAAATAAGAGAAAGAATAATGTAGGTAAGACTATTCTCTACATAATTCTCTCTTTTACTTTACTCTTTCTCTACTTTAACTATTTATTATTATTTTTGCAAAATGAGTGTGAAAAAAGGAAATGAAACAATCTTTCTGAGACGGAGGAAGTATAAAACAAAGATAAAAGATAAAACATTTTGTTTGAGTTGTGTCCTTAGTTACCCCACTAACTCCTTTTAAGATTATAGAGCAAACCTGATTTATTCAAAAGTTAATTTAAACACAATCTCCCGCGTTTCTGCATATTTATCACATTGCTTAGATGTCTACATTCTAAAATCTTTATGTATTTTAAAATACTGTGGAGTAGTTGTTAAATGACAGGGATTTGTTTTGCACTTTAATATATTTCGCACGAAGATTTAGTTTTGGAATCGACTTTGTCATTTTGAGTCAAATTATTGTACAGTATATGATAGTATAAACATTTATGTTAATTAACATGTGATTCCACCTTAGTTTTTTTTATTTTAATTGGAGAATTTATATTCAAGTTTTGAGGAAAATTTTTAAGTTTAGATAATTTATAATATTTTTTAATGTTGCAACAACTATTTAGGATTTTTATTGTTTTATTATGATAAAATAGCCGAAAATGATAGGCAAAGGTATTTAGTTTAACACTTCCATAAACAAAAAATAGAAAAATTGATTTTGACTTTTTCAGACAAGGATATCTAAAGTTCGACACATAATCACTGTTTAAACATATTAACTATTCTACCTAGGGTATATTTGTTTGTCCAGGAAAGTAATGTAAGAGATAAGTATTCCCTTCATCCTCAAAAATAGACAAATTTATAAATAACACAAGTTTTAATATGCAATTAGTAAAATAAAGAGAGGTGAGAAAAAGTAGGGGAGAAAGGAGAGAAAAAGTAGGGGAGAAAGGAGAGTTAATGGATTGTTGGATCTATATTATAAATGATGTGTTCGATAATTATTTGTCGAAAACTTTCTATATTTAGAGCATCCACAACCGTGCTCTTGCCAGCGAGGGCCCGGACCCACTTTTTCTGCCTGCTCTCTGGCAAGAGCACAACACCCACAGCTGTGCTCTTCCGTAAGGACGAGCACAATTTAATTTAAAATTCAATTAAACAAAAACATTTCCATAATATTAAAATTCATTAAAAAAACCTAAATAATATTACAAATGACAAATAAAATAAAAACGACATAATTAAAATCCTAAAAATTAAAAATTACATAATTAAAATACTAAAAATTAAAAATTACATAATTAGACTCCTAAAAATTAAAAATTACATAATTAAAATCCTAAAATTTGAGATTGAGAGAGTTGTTTGGTTTAGTGTCATTTTTTTGTGTTTGAAATGAAACTATTTATAGATGAAAGTATGAATTTTGGGGTAAAAATAATGAAAAAAATAAATTAAAAGTGTGGAAAAAATGGATATATTTTATTAGGAAGTGGGAAAATATATTTTTTTTTTAATTTTGAATTTTTCAGATTTTTTTGATTTTTTAAAAAAAATAATAAAAAAATGATAAATCAACGGGCAATCAGAGCATGCCACGTCGACGCCTCGTGCTCTTGCCGTTGGCTAAGAGCACGTCCGTGCCAGCGGCAAGAGCGCAGCGGCGGCGGAGCTCGTCCTTGCCAGCGGCACGGACGGACGGACGCCGTCCGTCCACCGTTGTGGATGCTCTTAGATTTAGTCTAATTTTGGGAACGAACTAAACAGTCTATTTTTTTAGGAAGGATGGAGTATAAATTTCTTTATTTGGTTGAATAATAAAGGAAAGTAATCTCATCCCTATAAGTAAAAAAAGTTGGATAAAGTTTAAAGTTTCTCTGATTTGAAACTTTTAAGATATGAGAAAAAATACATTTTCTCTCTCACTTCTATTTGTTTATGTTGTTCAGTTCTTTTCCTTTATTCTCACTTTTAATTTTTGATGCGTATCTTCTCTGAATGGAACTAAACTAGGGTCATCGGCATCGTGAACGGCAATTGAGATCCGACCGAGTTGAATTGTTCTATTTGCAGAAGAACAACACGATCAGGGACGGATCTATATGGCTTTCACCAGGGGCATACGCCCCACCTAGAAAAAAATCATATATGCTATTTTTAATAGTTAATTTTAATTTTTTTTAAATAACTTTATTTTTGCCCTTCTTAATGTATTAAAATATCTTTATGTATATTTTTGCCCCACCCATATAGAATTCCCTGGCTTACATCCCTGAACACATGATTGGGAAGGAGAAAGAGAGATATTATTTGAATTGATAAATGTCATGCTACAAATGAAGGGCTCATTCCTTATTTTAACTTTCTCCCCAAGCTGGACTCCTAGACTCCTAGCTGGCACAATCCATGCATGGCTATGGAATTGCTCTTTCCATGCACAATTTTCTCTTCTTACTTCCTCCAATTTTCTCCTTTTCATGGATCATCTCTCCCCTTCATGGATCATGTATACTGCCTTTGATCATCTATGTTAAGAAGTACACAAAAGATTCTTGATTCATTAGCAATTTTATTATTGTTACACTTATTGTTATTCTTTCTTCAACCTGATAATATTTATGATTTGTTTTCGTATCTATTCTTTAATTTTGAAAATATTATTCAATCTTTATTATCAATTTCTTTTTGCTTATTTGGAATTTCATCCATAAGACACATAAATACTGGTTATTATTGGAATAGAAGACTATAAGATACAAATTTAGAGTAGTTGATGCAAGTATCTTGATTTTGTTTGGGTGCCTAGTATTGTAGGGGTCCATTTATTTTGAAATCTTATATCTCATGATTGAATATGTATTATGTTTGATTTATCGGATTGAATATTATAACTTATCATAATCATATGATAATGAGTTATAATCACCTCTCCAACTAAAATAGTCCCACATTTTAACTCTGGATAGATAATTATACGATAATTAGTCATAACAACGTAATGATACCTAGAGTAATTGTTATATCTACTTATTGCATTTATAATCATATATAAAGAGGAGCACAATACAACCTTCGTTCATATATATTGAATCAGAGGATTTTAGAAGTAGCTACTTTCTTAACATTACTTATTTTTAATCAAAATGAAAAAATATTTAGGTATTACAGAAAGATAAATTTTAATAGAATTATTAAAAGGATTTTATTGTACTTTCTTTGCTCCATGTCTTACTTTTTTATTTTATTTCTATTAAATATTCTTTTTTTATTTGTTGCTTATTTTTATACTTTGCTATTTTATTTAATACAATCAGCAGTATTCTATAAAACATTTTTTGATGTATTTTGTACATATTCGTAATTTATTACTACCTTCGTCGATAAAATAAATAAAGTTGTAAATGACATGGGTTTTAATGTGTAATTGACAGAGTGATACGCTCGGATTTTGCACTGTTTTAAGGCCATTATTTGGTCCATTTTGAGTGTCAAAGTTGCGTAACATGTCTGTTATTTATATATTTTTATCTATTTTGGTATTTTGACGTGTTTTGTAAGAAATGTGCAAAATAGAGCCTAAAAAGATAGCAAAAAATAGAAGATGAAATTCCGGAGTTTTTGAGCCAGCCAGCGGTCCGTTACACATTTGACAGCGGCCGCTAGCCACCATCGGCCGTTGCCCCTGTAGCGGCCCGCTTCAGAAAATAGAGCTGAAAAGAAGAACACGCCCATCAATCGTTGGGATGTGCGCAGCGACATCTGAAAAAAGTGCAACGAGCTGCTGGGAAAACGCGGTGTACAGAAATCGCCCTATTTTCTCTCCGAGACTTACCATACTAGAAGAAGGATATACCATATCAGCACACGACTTGGAGGCAATAAATACCCCATCAAGCTTCATCGAAGGAACCTTTTGCTGCATAATTTACAGAGGATAGTATTTGAGAGTTCCTTCCACCGTTCGTCAAGATCCAAGGTGTTTGAAGTGTGGATTCAAGAGAAGATCAAGACTGCAAGATTTAACATTTGGGTTTTATTGCTTTAGTTTTCATGTTTTCTATATTTTCCCTACAAACTATGTTTTTAGATTATTCAATCATGTGTAACTAAATTCATAGAATTCTAGGGATGTGTTAGTAACGACTTTGGTTTATATAGTTCTTATTTATTTAATATCCATTTGTTCATTATTTTGCTTCTATTCTAAATGTTGGATAATGCTTCATGTTTGAGTGACACATTCTGTGATGATTTATTGACATACAACATAATCGTGAGAGGAGGTTTGCATGTTAGAAGAGCTTAGTTGACGTACGATTAATTCCCCTTAAAATGGAACTGTTAATTGAGAGCGAGAACATTAGGAGTCTTAGGAGCTTTTAGGAGTTACAAATCTAGGATTGACGCCCCTAGTGTCTGTAATCTACTTTGTGCCGCATGGACAATATTTATGTGACTCGTTCTAATGAAGTATGAACTGTGCTAGGGTGTTGTAGTTGGAACTAAGGATGTCAATCGGGTCGGCCCACCGGATTTAGGGTCAACCCTACTCGGGTTGCGGGTCAATCGGGTGCGGGCTAATAGTGTTGTGATTTTTTTTTTGGGTTATAAAAGTTCAATCCTAACCCTAAAAGCTCAGGTTTTGGGCTAGCCCAGCGGGTTAATCGGGTTGCTACCGATAAAATTAACATGCGATCAATTCAATAAATAATAATAAAAATTAGTTATATTTATAAAATATAAAATATTTAATTATGACAAATTTGAGATATATACTTAAACTCAAATATAAACATGATCAAATACTAATATTTGAGATTTGTGCAAAATAAAACATAAATTTAAATATT